>NC_058418.1:13313475-13533513 GCF_002201575.2 Neomonachus schauinslandi | reverse complement strand
AGAGGGGAAACTGAAGTCGAATCAAGAGGGTGAAGCTCCACCCACCTGGGACCCCCATGCTCACCAGCAGGGCCCGTACTGCCTCAGACACAGCCTCCTTCTCCTCCTCCAGACTCCGGATCTGCTCCCGCAGCTGCCTCAGCTCCTGCCATGTGGAGATCTGGGGGTGGACACGGGAGGGAAAGGCGTGAAGTGGCCACTGTGTCCTGCCCCTTCTCCCTGCAGCCTCGGCCTCTGGCCACCTGGACCCCAGTGGCCAGTCCCCCTCCCTTCCCCCCCACCCCACACTAGCGCTCCCTGATGTGAAGCCCGTGGCTGCCCAGAATGAAGACACGTTTCCCAGCCTCCCTCACAGCTGCGTGTACTCCCGTGTCCAAGTTCAACCAGTGGACATGAGTAGAAGTGGCAGTGTGACTCAGGTCACCTCCTTAAAGATAAGCCCCCATGTTGGACTTTCTGTCTCTCAGTCCCCTTGGACCGGATGACAGACTGGGAGGAGAGCCAAACTGGACAACATCCTGAGGGATGCAGAGCAAGAAGGTGAAAGGACCCAGGTGCCGAGGGGCATGGAGCTGAGGCCCCGCCAGCGATCACCTCGGAGTCTCGCAGAAGAGAGAGGCAGCCGTCCTCTGGGGCTGCCACGCCAAACTTGCGCCCTCCCACATGGCAGGCTCGGCTCTCATTCATGGGCATCCCTATGGCTGTGAGGTCCCTCTGTGAGCCCACATCCCTGGGCAAACCCCTCGGACCTCTCTGGCTGTGGTTCTCCCTTCGACCAAATGGCGCAAACAACACTGTCCTCCCTCCTGGGGGCTGGACGCGGGAAGGGGAGGGCAGGCCACAAGGCGGCTCCCCCTGGATGTCTCCTGGACACTTCATGCTCACTCTGTGCAAGAGTGACTCGAGGACAGGCACCTCTCCCCCCAGATCTGCTCTTCCTCCTTAGGCACAGCCCCAAGAACTCCCATCCCCCACCCCGGCCCTGTGGCCAGGCACCATGTCCTAACCCTTCTGCCTCAGGGACATCCATCAAGGCTGTCCTCCTCCCATCCCCTGACTCCTGCCCCCATCCAGAGCCTGTCCTCTCTCGCGAGGACCCCTGTGCCAGCCTCCCAGCCTGCAGGCTCACCTCCTCCAGCCAGAGTTCTTACACAAGCGCTCTCCCACCTGAAAGCACCCATAGCTTCCCAGGGCTCCGAGGAACAATTCACATGCCTTGTTATTGCCCAGAAAGCCACATGCCATACTTCTCTTCACGCTTCACGCCCTAAAGGTGTGTTTTTCAAGCTTTGGGATGTGATCCATTAGTAGGTTGTAAATAATTTAGGATCTCTAAACCAGCACTTTAAAAGGCTGTGGTAGGGGCGCCTGGGTGGCTCAGTTGGTTAAGCGTCTGACTTTGGCTCAGGTCATGTTCGCAGGGTCCTGGGATCGAGCCCTGTGTCAGGCTCTGTGTTCTGTAGGGAGTCTGCTTCTCCCTCTCCCTCTGCCCCTCGTCCCTCTTCCCCGCTCATGCGCACTCACACATGCTCTCTCTCTCTTTCGCTCTAATGAATTAATAAAATCTTTTTAAAAAATAAATAAAAAGGGGCGCCTAGGTGGCTCAGTTGGTTAAGCGTCTGCCTTTGGCTCGGGTCATGGTCCCAGGGTCCTGGGATCGAGCCCCGCATCGGGCTCCCTGCTCGGCGGGAAGCCTGCTTCTCCCTCTCCCACTCCTCCTGCTTGTGTTCCCTCTCACGCTGTCTCGCTCTCTGTCAATTAAATAAATAAAATCTTAAAAAAATAAATAAAAGGCCTTGGTAAAGTACACATAAAATTTGCCATTTTAACGATTTTTAAGTGTACAGTTCAGGGGCATTAAGTACCTTCACACTGTTGTGCAGCCATCCCCACTGTCCATGTCCAGACCTTTATCTTCCCAAACTGAAACTCTACACCCATTAAACGTTATCTTCCCATTCCCTGCTCCCCCCCAACCCCTGTACGTATATACTGCATTTTGTTTATCTATTCATCCATCTACGGGCACTGGGGTTCCTTCCATCTTTTGGCTACTGTAAGTAATGCTGCTATGAACGTCGGTATACAAATACCTGTTCAAGTCCCTGCTTTCAGTTCTTTGGGGCATATACCCGGAAGTGGGATTGCGGGATCATAGGGTAATTCCATGTTTAACTTTTTGAGGAACCGCCACCCTTTTTAATTAGTTTTTCTGAGCCTTAGTTTCTCCTCTGATAAAATGGGGGCAATAATGGCACCTACCTCATACGGTGGATGTGAAACTGAAACGAGGCAAATATGTACAGAGCACTTAGAACAGGACCATCCTCAGCACCTCAGCAAGGTCTAGCAATATGGTGACTCTGGTTCTCGATCCCTAGCATGTAGTATTGTATTACTTACCAACTTATTCTCAACACCTGGGACATAGTAGATGCTCCTTAAATAACCGTTCGGTAGAACCGTTCATTCATTAGATAACCCTATCTACCCTGCTACCTGTGGGGCAGCGGCAGGTCTCCACCTCTTACTCTCCAAAGGCAAACCCGTCCACCCTCGTCTGATTCACATCCCTGTCCCCCATGTTCTGCCCCCTCCCCCCATTTTTTGTCGTTTTAAGCCTGGCATGAGGTTGGAGCCCAGAGGACATGGGCAGGTAGTAAGTTCCTAAGCGCAAAGCAGGTACTCAAACCGACGCATAATGGGTGTGTAGATAGTAGGGCCCTAGCACTCCGTGGATAACTGGCACACGTATGCGTGCCAAGCACACCAGGTTGGCTAAACTTGGGGAGGAACGAAAATTCCCGTAATAGATTCGCCCCCTGCTGGAGAGTATCTTGCAAGCCCAGTTCGGCCCCGCAGCTGATGGCCCACGCAAGCGCACTCACGATCGCTGGCAGGTCTTCCGGCCGCAGCTCCCCCTTGCGGAGCCGTAGGGCGCGCGCGGCCTCTTCCGGGCATGCGCAGAGCGACTCCATGTCCAGCTGAGGGAGAGCGCTGTAGCCCTCGCGCGCGTGCTCGTACAGGAGGTTCCGGCCTTGTCTCTCCGTGGCAAAAGTTCTCCTTGGGCTATGGCTGCAGACACAGCCTCTCCGGGGCCAAAGACCCCGAGCAGCCACCAAAGGCCACAAGCGCCGCGCCACGGACGCAGCCATCTTGGACAGGAGACAAGGAGCCACGCACCCTTTGTCCCGCCCACTCCGCGTTTAGACCAATTGCAAAGCAGCCGCCCTGCCAATCAGACCCTGGATCGGGTGAGCACCTCTCGTGCCTCAAATAGAGTCCGACGAGAAAAATTGACTGAGATTGACTCTGTCGTTGACCAATCGTCGCTTGTGTCCCGCCCCTTCAGTGCACACGAGAGGCAGGTCCAGCCAATCCCGGCTGGGATGGCCTCCGGAAGTGGCTAGAAGCCTGTTCAGCGTGCCTGCGGACCCAGCTAGGGTCGGTTGAAGTAGATGGGATTCTCGGGTTCTCCAAATCTCCCCGGCCTTCTCCTCAGTTTCCCTTCTCCTCCTGTGTGCGGGGGGAGGGGCGGCGGGTGGGCGGGAGAGGTTGCTGGGTGCCCGAGAGCCTACTCAGAGCGAAACTAAATTTAAGGAGGGAATTTCTGTCAGCAGCGTGAGGGGTTGTGGTTCGACCGTCAGGAAATTCCTTGGGTTTAATCCGAAGGCTCTGAGGACAGGATGGGGAGAATTGGGGCCCTTCCCCGGCTACGGCCACTTTTCCCTCTTCCTTCCTGATTCTCTCATCCCCTAACACAGGGACCCTGCTGGCAGGGGGATGTCCTGGTCCGGCTTTCTCCGTGGCCTGAACACGTCCCTAAGCTCTGGTAAGTTGGGGGCTTGAGCTGCAGAGACGCAGCTGGACGAGGGTTATCCCCTCTGGGACTTGGGTGCCTCTGCCGCAGCCCCGGGGGGAAATCGGGGTTTTAAATTAGGGATGCACGGATGCATGGTAGGTTTTAGCGGAGCTCGGGCTGCAAGGGCAAGAGGTGGGAAGTCATTGCGTTGGGGGCGACTATAGGTTGTCAGGTGGGTACCAGGAGTTTGGGTCAGTTATTGATTTCTTCAGCAAATACTTATTAAATAACCTCCCCTGGGTGAGACATCCAAGCAAAGGGTTTAACTCATTCATTCAACTGATATTTTTCAAGATCCTGGTGTGTGCTAGGCACGGAGAGGGATGCTTTGTTTATGTCCTTATGGGCTCGGCAGACATCAGATGCTTCTCATGGCCAGTCACTCTGCAAACTTTTATTAAGCACTTTCTGGTTGCCACTCACCAAGGATCACATGACAGGCTTGCGACCTGCCCGGGAACTCTGGGCTAGTTTGACATGCATCTCTCACCGTAGCCTCTTATACACCGTACTCGAGGAGGTGTGATTCTGGTGCTTCTGATACAGTGAGGACACCGAGGCACTGAGAAGCAGAGTCTTGCTCAAGGGCATACCACTAGGAAAAGGCTTCTAGCAATGTCTCACCCCCTTTGAGGATTCTACTGTAACTTGACACATAAGGAGACATGGAAATGGATAGTAGGGCCAGGACCTGCCCTGGATAGGGAGAGAGTGTAAAGTTTGGGTGTAAAAGGTCATCCGTGCTAGTGACAGGAAAAGATGAACCTAAAGCCCTGAACTGGGAGCTCCAAGAGGGTGTGCCCAGGGCTGTCTCTGTCACCATTGTGCCTCCATTATTGGGGCCAAGACAGTAGGTGCTCAGTGAATGTTTGCTGAAGAGAATCCGGTTATGGTGGCATCTTCTTACATCCTATCCATGAACAAATCATCAGTTTGCCTTGGAAATATATTCCCTCCCCTACCTGTCTTTCTTCTTAGTCCACTGCAGCCACACTGCTCCCTTTTCTGTTGGTGTGTCTGGGACACCTGCTGGAGCAGGATGAGTAAGGAGGCAAGTAGGGAGATGAGGTCAGGGAAGTAATGGGGGCAGATCACCTGGGGCTTCATGGGCCACAGAAAGGACTTTGGCTTTGTCCTGAGTGAGATGCCACTGCAGGAGGGAGGGCTCTGAGCAGGGTGGGGCATGATCTGACCCAGCTGTCCACAGGCTCCCTCTGGCTGCATGTGGGGACCAGACTGTAGGAGGGGGGAGAAGTAGGGCTCAATAGGCGAGGCTGGACAGGGCCAGAGTGGATGCAGTGGAGGAGGGAGGAAAGGGTCTGTATCAAAGTTCGGCTGACATCTGCTTATGGGGGTTGGAAGTGGGTATGACGGGCAGGAGGAGGGACACCTCCCTGAAACACCCCATTGCGTTGCTGTGGAGGTGGCATGAGTTCACGTAGGTACAGTGCATAGAACAGTCCAGGACACGATGTGAATCTGATCACTTTTATTATTTTTAAACAGCATTAAAGTCGCTACCTTCCTTGCACAATAAAAGGAGCTAATTCACATTAAATGTTTAAAATAGAACCTGACAGGTGATGGTTGCCCAGTAGATGTTACTACTCTTATTTGTGACTACCCCCAGACGGAAAGAAATAAATGCTTGGAACCATGCCTAGAACTCTTACCCGTTCACTGGGATAACACCCGCCCCCCGCCCTCCCGGTTGTGTGTTTCCAGGCCTAGCCCTGGCCTCCCAGCTCTGGGCCAGCCGCCCCATGGCCACCCTGAACCAGATGCACCGCCGAGGGCTCCTGAAGCGGCCGCCCCGACCTCTGGGCCCCACGGCCGGCCGGCCGCAGCTGAAGGGGGTAGTGTTGCGCACGTTCATCCGAAAGCCCAAGAAACCCAACTCGGCCAACCGCAAGTGCTGCCGCGTGCGGCTCAGCAACGGCCGAGAGGCCGTGTGCTTCATCCCCGGAGAGGGCCACAGCCTGCAGGAGCACCATGTCGTGTTGGTGCAGGGCGGCCGCACTCAGGACCTGCCTGGCGTGAAGCTCACTGTTGTGCGTGGCAAGTACGACTGTGGCCACGTGCAGAAGAAGAAGTGACCGCCAGGGCCACCTTGGCAGGCTGGGGTTCACCCCAGAATAAGAACCTTCCTCTCTGGGTGCCCGCAGTATCCTTGGGAAGTTCTTCCAGCTCTGGAAGCACCTGGTCCTGGGTGCAAATCCTGGCTTCGCCTCTTCCAGCTGGAACACTACTTGCCCACAGGGGTTCTGGGTGTGGATTAGTAAAAGCACCCCTCTGTGCACACCCTTGCCTTCCGTGTATAGAGCATGGGCTCGGGGGGGACCCCTTCTGCTGGGATAGGGCCTTGTACTGCCATCTGCTGGGAAGGGGTTGCAATAAACACACAGACCCCTCCGCCCCTGACGGTTGTTGTGTGAACCCTCCTGCAGGGTATTTGCCCACCGTGTGGTATTAGCCATAGAGATTCCCGATGGGCCTTGGTTTCCTCCAGAAAACAGCTCCACTCACAGTATCCTCCTTGTTGGGTTGGTGAAGATGAAATTCGATGCTCTAAGTGCAGAACACCTGCAGGTGGCTACTCTGTGGGAAGCTCTGGAGTCAGGTAGGCAGCACTGAGGCCCATTTCCCTTTCCCACAGGCCCAGGATCTGGGCAAGGACAGCCCGGCTGTCAAGCTTCCTCATCTGTGGAAGCGGTGTTGAAAGGCTCGGACGGCATGCGCTGCTGCCTGCCTGGGAGCTGCTCCTCTAGGTTATTTCCAGACTCTTACACACCTGGGTCCGAATCCTGGCTCTCCCTCTTTGTTCTCTGACTTTGAATATTTGTGTTTCCCCCTCTGGGCCTCAGTTTCCTCCCTCGGGAAATGGCACCGAGAGTAATACTGACCTCACCTGATCACATGCGTGGCCACTGGGAACTGTCCTTCCATCACTGGGCTCTGTGCCAGTCCTGCCTTCCCTGCTTACTGGCCAGGTGACCTTGAGCGGTTATTGAAACTCTGAACTTGTTTCCTCCTGGACCGAATAAATAACTGCCTGCCCTCCGTTTCCTGCATGGAGCTTAGCACACCTCCTGAAGTTCTCACGATTGGAAACCTCCCATAGGCCTTTTAGGATTAGGGCTGGGGGCAGACAGTGCATTGATTACAGACAAAAGTCCCCCATTGTTTACATTTAGCACCAATTTTATTGAGCTAGTTTGTTGGCTGTGCTCAGGTGGGGAAATAGCACAGACACTAGGGAGGCAGGCATGAGCCCTTTCCCCTGTGGCACGCCTTGCTCTTGGAGTCTGAATGCAAGAGAGTGGAGAAAAGGAGTCTTGCCCAGTGGGAGGGGACCTGCCCCTGGCGTAGAGGCAGGAGGTGGGGGGGGGGTCATGGTTTGGGGGATCAGCAGGATCTCAGGAGTTCTGAAAGGAATGGCACCAGCCAGGCTCAAAGGGCAGGTGCTGATAAGTGGTGCTGGAGGAGGTCACATAGGCCTCATATCTGAATCCCAGAGACCCCCAAGACTACAGAAAGGGTTCCCTTTGATGCCCCTGTTGGTGACCTCAAGGACAGACTGCCCCGCCTAACCTCTGCTCCCTGCTGGGCAGTCGGCTTACCCCACAAATATGCAGACAGGAGTCACTGTCCCCCACTGTTACAAATCCTGGTTTGGCCTTTGTTTTTTGACTCAGTCCACCAATTAACATCCACTCGTGTAAGAAAACAATTTGCAAGCAAAGTAAACATCTGAATTACTCTTGAGTAACTTCCTGCACCCCAGGAAGGTGGGGAAGTTGTGAGCAGCCTGGTTGGATCCCTGGTTTCTTGCACAGCATGTGGGCCACCATGCCGAAGCAGCAGCAAGTAGGGTTCACCGGAGGGCCACCGGGAATGGGCCACATGGGACCCCCACTGTCCATAGGCACCCGACTCCCAGCTGCAAAGCTGCCCTTGACTGATGATGATGTCCGGCAAATGGCAGTATATTCTGGAAGGCTGGATCAGCCTGGTCGGCTAGGACAGGCGGATCCTGACCCTCACACTGGAGTGGGTCACGAGGGCGCCATAGTGGCCCACCCAGGAACGCGTGTCCCTCCCATACTGCTCAAAAGACACGTAGCGGATGCCCTTGCCGAAGTTGGTGAAGACATGAGACACCTGCATGGGGAAGGAGAGCGGGAGGGTGAGGACCTGTGGGCCCTTCCCTTCCTCCCCTTCCTCAACAGGCACTCCCCAAGGACCAGCAGGGTCCCAGGCCCTGCTCTAGGGGCTGGGGATACAGCAGTGAAGAAAGCAAAAAGGCCCTGCCCAGGTGAAGCTGATGGTCTCGTAGGGGACTCAGACACTGAAGACAACTGGGGATAAGGGGCAGGGGGGTGGGGCTGGACAGTGAGTGAGCAAAGGCACCACTAAGACAACACGAGCAGAGACCTGAAGGAGGGGAGGGAGTCATGTGGGGATCCGGACAAAGAGTGTTCCAAACAGAGGAACAGGCTTGGGGCACCTGGGTGGCTCAGTCGGATAAGCATCTGCCTTCGGCTCAGGTCATGATCCTAGGGTCCTGGGATCGAGCCCTGCATCGGGCTCCCTGCTCAGCGGACAGCCTGCTTCTCCCTCTGCCTGCCGCTCCCCCTGCTTGTGCTCTCTCTCTGACAAATAAATAAATCTTCAAAAAAAAAAAAACATTTCTCCCTTAAAAAAAAAAAAAATAGAGGAACAGTCAGCACAAAGGCCCTGAGGTAGAAGTGTCCTGGAGCAGAGAGGAGAACAGGAGGTGGTGTCAGGGAGATAAAGGGCAGATCATGTGGGGCCTTGTGGGCCATGGAAGGACTCTGGCTTCTGCCTTTTCTTATCCTTTGCAAAATTTTTTTTAATTGAGATAATATTCACCTAACACAATGCACCATTTAAAACTACAATTTCGTGGTTTTTAGTATATTCACAATATTATGCAACTATGACCAACTAATTCTAGAACATTTCCATCAGCCCAGAAAAAAGCCTTATATCCATTAGCTGTCACTTCCAATTCCTCCCTCCCCCTAGCCTTGGCAACCACTCATCTCTCTGCTTTCTCTCTGTATGTCTTTGCTTCTTTGGGACATTTCCTATACATGCAGCCCTACAGTGTGTGGCCTTTTGTGCCTGGCCTCTTTTCACTTAGCATCCCATTGCCAGGGTTCATCCATGTTGTAGCATGGGTCCATACTTCATCCCTTTTTATAGCTGCATGATAAAACTTTGGCTTTTCCTCTGAAATGTAGCCCTAGGAGGGTTACAAGCGGGGAGACTTGTGATCTGACTCACTTTTAAATGGGATCTTTCTGGATGTGTGTTGGGTGGGGAGAAGGAGATCAGAAGAGGAAACAAGGCCACCTCAAGAGTTTGATTTTTATTATTGTTATTATTATTTTTAGAGAGTGCGCCCAAGCTGGAGGGGGAGGGGGGCAGAGGGAGAGAGAGAATCATAAGCAGGCTCTGACACCAGGCTCAATCGCACGACCCCGACCTCGTGACCCAAGCTGCAATCAAGTCAGACACTTAACCGACTGAGCCACGCAGGTGCCCACAAAGGTTACTTTGATAATAGGTGCGATAACTCAGCACAGGCTTGGGAGCCGGCCTGGGTGTGAAGGGAGCCCTGCGTGCTTTAGCGTGACTTGGGGCCAGTCACAACCTTGCATGCCTCAGTTTCCTCGACTCTAGAATGAGGATAGAGGCAAGGACTTTGATTTAGCAGTGCCTCCCAAGCACCTAGAGCAGTGCCCAGCACACAGTAGGGGCTCTGCTAATGAATTAGTTGGCAAAACTCTAGGAAGAGTACCCGGGCGGAAGTAAGGGTTCGGTGGTTGTTGGCTGTTATTGTTAGAGACTTCCAGCCGTGATGAAGGCTGAGAAGGGTATCTGAGCAGGTGGGAGGTAGGGTGGTCTGGAAGGCAGTCTGGACCCACCTGTCGGCAGCCTCTCTCCGTCCACTGAAGGACCGGGTTGGGTGAGGCCGAGAACTTGACCACTTCGTTTTCGTACACATCCAGGAGGCGGACCCGGAGCCGGTAGATGCAGCCACAGTTCTCTCGGGCACCCCACCTGCCAGGTGGTGGTGAGCCTTGATGCCCCCGCCACCCACCCGGTCACCAGGCTGAGGGCTACGCCTCCCTGCACTTTGATGAGGGTCGCACACCCCACGCTGCATATGGAGAAGTCAGGCCCTGGGAATTTGCGGGGAGGAGCCTGGGTGCTCCTGGGGTGGATTCTAGAGGCTTTGCCTTGGATGAGTGTGCGTGGAGGGGGAGGAGGATGGTGTCTGGGGAGGAACCACAACCTGGGAGAGGAGGAGCCTGGGTCTTTCTGGGGAGGAGCCAGAGCCCCAGGGAAGAACCTGGACTTTGTGTGGGGGAGCAAGACCTGGAAGGAGGAGCCCGAGTGCTTTGTGAAGGAACTGGGGTGCTCTGGAACCAGGGCCAACTCTGTCCCTCTGAGTCTCAGTTCTCAGGGCGCAGTGCTCCGAACCTTCCTGAGGACTTGGGTGTCCACAAGCCCTTAGGGTCCATGCTGACTGTGGCGATGAGGGTGGAGTTCGTGAGATGGGGTACCTCGTTTCAGACCAAGCCAGTCAATGGCCCCCATGTCAACAACCCCGGGGCCTGCTGAAAGGGGACAGGGAAGGGTGCAAGGGGGGGCTCTGAGCTCGTCAAGGCTCTGCCCCTCCCAGCCTCTGCAACTGTGAGAGTATCCCCTCCCCACTCAGCCTCAGCATGAAGGGCACACAGTAGCCGCGGCCAGACCAGGGGGATGATGGGGGGCACAGAGGAACCCTCGTGCAGCATGGCTGCCAGCCCCGATGGCACTCGGGGTGGGTTGCCATTCTTGACTCACCAGTCGGCCACACAGATCTCGATCTGGGCACTGTCCAGCAGCTCCTGCCACACTCCTTCCATCACCAAGTCTACAAGCTGCCTCTTGAAGCACCATCTGGAAGGGGAGATGGTGTAGGGATGAAGAAAGCCACAGCCCAGAAATCACCTCCTCGAAGAAGCCTCCCCTGACAACCCTGTCTGAAGCAGCCCCTCGGGGTTTGCTCTCCTGGACAAGATGTAGGATGGGCTGGGCATGCCCACTGGCCTCTCCCCTCCTCTCCACCATCCTCCACCAGGCTCTGGGCTCCAGGAGGCCGACCTGTATGTCCCTAATATTTGTGGGGACTGGAACACGAGTACAAATGGAGGCCCACACTGGGCAGGGAATTCTGGAGCCTCCTAAATAAAGTGTGGAAGCCCAAGGGCTAAGGTTGTACTGCCTGTATGGACAGGTCTCCCTTACTCTCCCCTTCTTGCTGGGTTAGCCAATGGGAAGCGCTAGCAGGAGAAGGAAGGGCGAGAGGAGAGTAAAATCGGGTTATTTAGCCTCCCGGCTCCCTCCCAAGGGATCAGCGTGGGACTGCCGTGTCTCTCCATGAAAGGGCACAGCTTCACGGGGCCCTCTTCTCACAGCCTTCCCTGTCTTATGGCTCAGGAACTGCTTCCTCCCCTTACCCTTGTCAGGTCTCGGGCTGGACATGACCCTTTCCCTCACTGTTACTAGCCTGGGGTTCATGGAGTATCCCTTGTGGTCTGCCTACACCTTTGTAAAAAGTCCTTCTCCCCTGATTTGAATATGCCATCTAAAGATCTAGAAGGATAAAACTGTGAAGTTACTGGAAGTGATTATGAGAGAATACTGTTAGGACCTAAGGGTAGGGAAGGATTTTTCATGCAGAATTTCAAAAACAGACTCTAAAGCGAAAAAGAGAAGAATTTGATCATATGAAAATAATGACAAAGAACACCATGGTCACAGTTAATACAGATGGTAGAGTGGGAGATTCCCAGTGTCCAGGATGGACAAGGGGCTAACATCTAAAATACACAAGGAATTCTTGTATATCAACAAGAATGAGATATCAACCCTAATAGAAAATATGAATGGGCAATTTCCAAAAGAGGGAATCCAAAAAGCTAACAAGCACACGAAGAGATGCTTAATTATTAGTAAATCGAAACATGCAAATCAAAACATCAGTGAGACATCACTTCACCCCTAATATACTGGCAACTACTAGAAAGTTGGGTAATGCCACAGGAGAATGGTTGAACATGGGGGGAGGGAGCGAGGACAATGGGGATGGGGTGTGAGAATAAAGAGAATCAGTCAGTCAGCTGTTCTGATATCTCTGTAGACTCAGAAGCTCTGGAGCCAGATTACCTGGGTTCAAATCCCAGCTTCACCATTTATTAGGTGTTGGCTACCCTTTGTGCCTGTTTCCTATTATCAAGTGGAGATAATGCTATCCATGTCACAGGGTTGTTGCCAGGATTCAAAGAATTATATGTAAAGCAGCTGGAATCGACTAAGTCCTCTAAAGGTTTGTTGTTTTGTTGTCATCATTATTTTACTGTTTATGTGTTTCATGTCTCCCGCGCCCCCTTTCTGAATTCCCCATTTCTGAATTTTCCCTGTATCTCTGGCATATAAAACAGTGCCTGGCACCTGGCAGGCCCTCAACAAATATTTGACAACTATTTGACTGACTGAATAAATGAATGAGGGAAGGAGAGGGTGAAGGTGAGTGAGGGTGAGAATGAGGACAGAGGGGTAGGGTTTCTCTCCCTCCTCGGGGCCCTTGCCCCAGGGATCAAGGGCCACTCACTGAAAAGAAGTCACGAAGCAGGTCTGGGAAGGAGCCCCCGGCACCAGTGTTAGGTTCTTTTCCACAGCCCAGCCGTTCCCGCCGTGCTCTACCTCCCAGCCTCTGAAGCCCTCTGTGGGATACAACAGGGTTGAAGACGACGGATTCACCTGCCGCCTGCCCAGAGAACTGCCCGCCGCCACCCTGTTTGCCCCGCCCACCAGCTCCTCCCTCCGGCGCTCCACGCCCGGTTTCTTCGACCCTGGCCCCGCCTCCCAACCGCCGGCATTCCTGGCCCCACCCCACGACCGCGTCACTCAGCCCTGCCCACCCACTCAGCTTCTCCTCGGCCCCATTCGGCCCCGCCCCCAGCCCGCCCTTCAGCCCCTCAATCTACTCGGCTTCTCCCTGGCCCCGCCCCGGGCTCGTGCCATCATGGCCCCACCCTCTCCTACCACAGCCTTCGGGCTCCTCCTGCCTTGGCCCCGCCCACTCGCTCAGTTCCCCCTCCCCACAGGCTCTCAGGGTGGCTTCATAGTTCTATGCAAGCCCCGCCCCCGCCAGCACCCAATCAGCTTTTCCTCAGTCCTCCCTGGCTCCTCCCTCCTTTTCCCCGCCTACTGAGTCTACAGTCCCAGCCCGCGTCATTCCCGCCAGGGCCCTTGGCTCGTCCTTCTCTTGCCTACCCAGTTCGTCTCCCTCCACAGCCCACAGCACCCGGGCCCTCCCACCCAGTCCATCTCTTTCCCAGCCCCGCCTGGCAAGTTTCCCAATAGCCTCTTCCCTTGGCCACGCCCCTTGGCTCCCTGCCCTGGCCCCGCCCTGTCTCATGCATCCAGGCCACGCCCACTCGGCCTGGCCCGGCCCCCCCCGCCGCACACACCGCTTTGGTCTACCCGGCCCCGCCCCCGGCACGCACGCTCTCCGCAGGAGTTGAAGATGAGGTTGCGGCCGAGGGGCGCGCGCAGGCAGTACCGCGCCAGGGCGCAGAGCGGGAACTCCTCGTCCTCGCTGTTGGGCGGGCAGCGCTGGGCCACGGCGTAGAGTGCGCGGCCCTCGGCGCTGCGGTCGCGGGCCAGCTGCAGCAGCCACACGGTGGGCCCGTCCACCACGTCGCGCCAGGCGCGGCACACGGCGCGGCAGCGCGTCACCAGGGCGCGCGGCGGCACGTGGCTCAGCACCTGCACCAGCAGCTCCGGGGGCAGCGCGTCTAAGGCTAGGGGCGGGTCCGCGGGCAGCCGTCGCCGCGAGGGCCGGGCGCCCATCTCCGGCCTCCGGAGTCCTGCGGGGTGAGAGGGGTCAGCAGATCAGGGCAGTTCGGCCTCCCTCACCTCTCCCAGGCCGCAAGGTCCCTGCGGCTTGACCACGACCCCACCAGCTCCAGTGGGGGGCCGGGGGACTGCCACGGCCCGTGAAACCCCGGGCACCTAGTTACTGCCAGTTGGCTCTGAGGGCGATCGGCTTCTCACCTTTCCCCCTCGAGCGAAAGGGCCCTGGTCTGACCAGGACTCCCCCAGGACTGCTAACCACGGCTTCTATATCTGGCCGGTGCATTTGTGTCAAGCTAAGCACTTTACATGTATGATCATGAGCACAGAAAAAAAAAACCAACAAACCCAAGTACGGAGCCATCTCCACCCCATACCCCAACCTGTCCCAACCCCTGTCTTCAGTTCATGAAATCTCTTCACTGAACATTCTTGTCGCCTTGCTCTAACCAAAACCCAGCTCCCCTGTGGCCCATCCAAGCCTCCAGACTATTCTTCCCTCCTTCCCCAAACTCCCCCAGCTATGATTCCCGTGTCCTCAGAGTATAGTTCACCACCCTGCCTTGTGCATTACCTGCTGATCAGATCACTCCCCGCTTCATGATTTTAGCTCCAGGCTCCCTGACACTCAGGCTGCTCTTCCCAACATTCCTGGCAATTTCCCCATCCAAGTAGATGATCCTTCCTTCCGCCACCTGCCTCTCTGCTCCCTGACCTGCTCTCCTCTCAGCCTCTCCCTTCCATGGTCACACCTAGACTTTGTCTCCATAACCACAGACTCTTCAGAACCTCAACTCAGGGAGCTCACTCTCCACCGTTCACCCATTCTCCCTCTAGCTCTTTCCTTCTAGTGCCCCAGACCCCCCCACGATCCTTCCAGCCCACTGTGGTCCCCCACCCTTTGTGTCTACCTCCTTTTCATGGCCCCTCAAGCCCTCAAGTCCTCATTTCTTCCTTACCCAGCTTAAGTTACTTCGATAGCCATTAAAAATATTCTTTGCCCACATCCTTGTCCCTGGCTTCCTCCAACACGTGACCCTGGTTCAATCCAGCCCTCCGCCTGTCCTGTGGCTATACCCAGTTTAAGGTGACTGAACCCAGTTTAAGGTGACTGAAGAACACACAACTCCACTGGCTGGTCTCACTTCCAGATTGTGAACTTGACCCTCAAGCCGGGAAGGCTGCCTGACAATCAGATAACATTTGTTATTCACAGGCTCCTCCTCTCTGTAGATAACTCTTTAACACCTTCTCTCCCCTGGCCCCTAGCTCATCACACCTCTTCCCACCTCTTCATTCTCCCTTTGCTTCTTATTTTGCAGAAACAAATTACAAGCGATGAGAAGTGAACTTTCACAGGTGCCTACCACCCTGTCTACCACCCACCCACCTGCCCTGGGGCCTCTGGCTTTCCCACGGTGACTGCCCTGCAAACGTCAGCCTTCTGTGTGACCTGCTCACACCCCTTCTGCCCACTCCAGGTCACACAGTCTCACAACTGTCGCTGTCTGCTGCGCCTTGGAATCCCCCTCTGCACTCGATCGTTCTCAGCAGCCCACATGGTGTCATCCCTCTCGTCTGGAAACAAACCCTCTCTTGACTTCACCCCCACCCCTTCCAGCTATGGCCCCATTTCTTTGCTTCTCTTTACGGTAAAGCTTCTCAAAAAAGTTGTCACTAGTCTCTGCCTCCAGATTTTCTACTTCTGTTCTCTCTTAAACCTTCTCTAATCAGGCTTTGCCCCTCCCCCCCGCCCCCACCCTGTAATGTCAAGGTCACCAATGACCCCTTTGGTGCTAAGTCAAAGTCAGGGTTCAGTCCTCACTTTGACACTAACACTGACACTGAGGGTTACTCCCTCTTCACTTGGCTCCAAGCCACCACACCCTCTGGACCCCTCCCATTCACCTGGTGGCTCCTAGTGAGTCTCTTTGGCTGTTCATCCTCCATCTGATCTGAAATGTCAAAGATTGGTGTTTGAACCTCCTGTATTCTCCATCACCACTCACTCCCTTGGGGATCTTGCACATTCATACACCTCCCACCTGGGCCATCACTGTCTCTCTGCTTCTTTCCCGGGTTGTCTGTTCCTCACTAGTTGCCAGGTCCGGTATGAGCACCTGAATCAGGTCCTATCCCTGTCTTACTCAGAACCGTCCCCCCACCCCCCCCGGGACTCCACCTCATTCAGGATAAAGGCAGAGTCCTCACTGTGGCCCACAAAGCCCCACACAGTCTGCCCCCATCACCTGCTTGCTCTCATCTCCTCCTCACCTGCTCTGCCCAGCCAAACGAGCCTCCACACCTCAGGCCCTTTGCACAGGCTCTTCCTTCCACCTGGATCCAGAGGATTTCTATGCTCACCTCCACATTTCAAGTCTTCGCTCAAATGTCAGCATCTCCATGAGACCATCCTTGGCCACCTTATTTTAGGAGCTCATGACCACCCCTTACTCCCCCTTCTCTTTTCCTTACTGTATACTTCTCTAAAGCTCTTATTACCTCTTAATACACCACACACAAAAGTATATATAATTTACTTAATACCTTTTTTTTTTTTTAAGATTTTATTTTAAAGTAACCTCTACACCCAACATGGGGCTCAAACTCACGACACCGAGATCAAGAGTCGAACGTTCTACTGATTGAGCCAGCCGGGCGCCCCTACTTAGTACCTTCTTCATCATGAGGGCTTGTTTGGCATACTAGATAACCAGTGTCCACACCAGTGCCCCCCACACAATACGTGTGCAATGAAGAGATGTTAAGTGAATGAACCAACGAATCATCACAAACCTACTCCACAGATGAGGAAACTGAGGCACAGGAAGGTGAAACACTTTTATTTAATGAGAACTGAGTGACTGGGCTCAGATCTAGTGAGAAACTCGTTTCATCTTCCCCATTGGGGCGGAAGAGCCCTGCGATGAGTGCCTTGGGGGCTGGATCCTGCCAGCCTGGGTTTGAGTTCCAGCCCTGCCTCTAGCTAGTTCTGTGACCAAGGGCTTGTCCCTTAATCTCTTGTGCTCTGAGAACGAGGATGTTAACATATCTACTCTACGGGGTTGTTGTAAGGATGAAATGGGTTAATATTTGTAAAATGTTTAAGAAAAATTGCTGGTGTCTCAGAAATAAGAGTGATATTCAATTAATATTGAACACTAAATTATGTTAGTTGCTATTATTATTACACATCGTAAAAGAATGATGAACAGCCTTTCAGCTACAATTTTTTCATCTGGTGACATTTATTGGGCCCTTATGAAGCCACTGTGCTGAGCACTGGAACTGGGGCATCTCACAGAATCCCATCATCTTGTTTAATGGGCAAAATGATCATGGGAGGTTGCCCTGGGTTAAGAGACTTCAATGATCTAATGCTTGTTATGTTGTCTAATGTCTGTAAGTGCTCAACTCATGACAGCTGTTATTATTTTTAAATAAGTTGATTAAGGTTTTGTTAAGGGGCGCTTGGGTGGCGCAGTCAGTTAAGCATCTGACTCTTGGTTTCGGGTCAGGTCATGATCTCAGGGTCGTGAGATCGAGCCCTGTGTCAGGCTCCGCGCTCAGCATGGAGTCTGCTGGAGATTCTCTCTCCCTCTGCCCCTCCCGCTTTTGCTTGATCTCTCTCTAAAATAAATAAATAAATCTTAGAAAAAAAGAAAGACGCCTGTATCAGGCTAGTGATCCATGGACATGGCAAAATGCGGAACCCCCCCCTTTACCCTGATACAGGGTGACTGGTTATAAGACTTAAGAAACAGGGTGTGATTTTTTTCCCCCAAGTGGTTCTTAGTTGCATTAATAATTAGCTGCCATTTATTTTTTTAAAGATTTTATTTATTTGACAGAGAGAGAGAGACAGCAAGAGAGGGAACACAAGCAGGGGGAGTGGGAGGAGGAGAAGCAGGCTTCCCGCGGAGCGGGGAGCCGGATGTGGGGCTCGATCCCAGAACCCTGGGATCATGACCTGAGCCGAAGGCAGACACTTAACGACTGAGCCACCCAGGCGCCCCAATTAGCTGCCATTTAATAGCAAGTCCATCAGTCTGCCTGTCATGGACGTGAAACTCACTGGAGTGTGGTTCCCCTGCTTGGCTCCCCTTAAGACTGCTCTGGTCACTGGCAAACAAGGGATCTCTGGAGCTGGGGTGGCCCCCTCGCAAAATGAGGGCAGACAGGCTTCACCAAGGAGCAAGGACCTTCAAGGGATGTACCTTATGAGCCCTGAGTATACAAAATCCTTGTTTGGGATGCTCTGCTGAGGGCCATAAGGAGCTCGTGGCCACCATGTCCACAGGGCTGAATGCCAACCACTGGCTGGGGCAGTATGGGATACATAAGGCACGTCAATGCCCTGCTGTTTGGGACTGTGTGTTTTGGGGGGGGCAGTTATGTTATTGGCTGGCACAGTGACTGGGGGATGCTAATGGTATACAGTTTCCAGGACCCACAATGCTATGCAGACCACAATTGGTATAATAATGTAGCCTATCTGACATGCTCTGCTAGGACTTGGCCACTCTCCACTGTCCACTCCCCTCTCCTTGACACGGGCAGACCTCTGTGACCGCTTCAACTTTCAGAGCGCCATAGACGTGACATTGCTAAGGGATTTCCAAGGCTGGGTCATAAAAGAAGATACAGCACCGCTTGCACTCTCTCGGGATGTGTGCCTTGGGAGCCCTGAGTCTGGTGGAGTGCTGCTAAACGTTTAACAATCAGCCCTCTAGGAGGAAAAAAGAATCTGGGTTCATAGCGTTTGCTGACGTCTGGGTAAATACACCTACCATGACTGATCGCAAGCTACCAACGTCAAGTCCCCGAACTGTGGAGCTGGAGCGCTGCCCACAATCTGCTCTCCGAAGGCCGAGCAAGCTGCACGCCACACACACCACAGCCCGAGTCACCACTGAAGTCTGGCTGCCCTGAAGAGAGCCAAGGAAGGCAGAGAAATGCCTGGAGAGCCCCAGCTGTTCGAGTCTCATTCCAGGGGCTAGACATAGCGGGGGATAAGCGGAATAAGCCTTCCGATGACCCAGCCCCAGCCATGGTCAGACGGCGCTGAACGCGAGCCCCTAAGAACTGCGAAGCCAAGCGGAGCCCAGCCAATCCCCAGAGCCATGAAATAATAAAATAAAGGTTATTGTTTTAGGTCGCTGTGTTTTGAGCAGTCTGTTACGCAGCACTAGTTAAAGGGGACGATGCGCAGTGACCTGCATTGCGTGGGATGGGTACCTTCCACAAGGAACTGTCCTGCCCCAAATCCCCAAAAGAGCCCCCGATGAGAAATAGTGGGTGCCCTGACTGCAGACACAGACCAATCTGGGTTCAAATCCTGACTACCCATTTCCTGCCTATGAAACTTATTTATCTCTTTTGAGCGTAGTAAATGTAATTCAGGAATAGCGGGTTTCTTTGATTTTTTTTTTTGTTGTTTTAAAATCATGTTGTTTTTAAGTCCTGACTACTGGTTTATTATTATTTTTAAATTCAGAAATCTACTTTATTTTTATTTGTTGCCTGTTCCATGAGGCTAATTCTTTCTTTTTCTCCATTTTTCTTTTTTTTTTTTGGTGGTAAAATTCACATAACATAAAATTTACTATCCTAAGGGGTGCCTGGGTGGCTCAGTCGGTTAAGCATCTGCCTTCGGCGCAGGGCATGATCCCAGGGTCCTGGGATGGAGCCCCACTTCCGGCTCTCTGCTCAGTGGGGAGTCTGCTTCTCTCTCTCCCTCTGCCCCTCCCCCTGCTTGTGTGCTCTCTCTCTCTCTCAAGTAAATAAAGTCTTTTAAAAAAATTTACCATCGTAAACCTTTGTAAGTGTACAGTTCAGTGGTATAAATATATTCATGTGCTACCATCCCCACCATCCATCTCCAAAACTCTTTTCACCTAGTAAAACAGTCACTCCCCAACCCCTTCCCCCCTGCCCCCACTAACCACTCTTACTTTCTGTCTGTAGGATTTTGACCTAAGTAACTCCTATAAGAGGAATAATCATACGGTATTTGCCTTTTTTTTTTTAAAGATTATTTATTTATTTATTTGACAGAGAGGGACACAGCGAGAGAGGGAACACAAGCAGGGGGAGTGGGAGAGGGAGAAGCAGGCTTCCCGCGGAGCAGGGAGCCCAACGCAGGGCTCGATCCCAGGACCCTGGGATCATGACCTGAGCTGAAGGCAGACGCTTAACGACTGAGCCACCCAGGAGCCCCAAGATCTTTTTTTTTTAAAGATTTTATTTGTTTATTTGACAGAGAGAGAGAGAGCACAAGTAGGCAGAGAGGCAGGCAGAGGGAGAGGGAGAAGCAGGCTTCCCGCAGAGCAGGGAGCCCGACGCGGGGCTCGATCCCAGGACCCTGGGATCATGACCCGAGCTGAAGGCAGACGCTTAACCGACTGAGCCACCCAGGCGCCCCATGGTATTTGTCTTTTTGTGATTGGCCTATTCACTTAGCGTAATGTCTTCAAAGTTCATCCATGTTGTAGCCTGTGTCAGAATTCCCTTCCTTTTTGAGGCTGAATAATATTCCATTTTGTTTATTCATTCATCTGCTGACGGACATGGATGGCTTCCACATTACAGCTATTGTGACTACAGGTGTTTTTGTTGGTGTAATACCTTTATTTGGTTTTATTTAAATCTCTGGAATCTTTTGCATCTTGAAATTGTGGTTGATGACTCGATGACTCATTTCATGGTGACTACGTGCCTCAGTCGGTGGAGTGTGTGACTTTTGATCTCAGGGTTGTGAGTTCAAGCTCCGAGTTGGGTGTAGAGATAACTTTAAAAAAAAAATCTTAAAAAAAAATTCTCTGCCAAGAGAATTTCAGGCAGTATTAAAAATTCTAACCAGATTGGTCTGTGTCTGCAGTCAGGGCACCCACTGTTTGTCATCAGGGGCAGCATTAAAAATTCTAACCGGGCACGGGGCACCTGGGTGGCTCAGTCGGTTAAGCATTTGCCTTTGGCTCAGGTCACGATCCTGGGATCGAGCCCTACCTTGGGCTCCCTGCCAGAAGAAGAGTCCGCTTCTTCCTCTCCCTCTGCCTCTCCCCCCTCCCGCGCTCTCTCAAATACATAAATGAAATCTTAAGAAAAAAAAAAAAACATTAAAAAAATTCTAACCAGGCAGAGGTATACTCATTTAGAAAGCATTTTGTTTCTGTTTCCTGATCTGAGGGCTGTCTATATGTGTGTATTTACTTGTAAACATTCATCAGGCCGTACAGCTTAGGTACTTTCTGTAAAAGGCTTAGTAAAAACAGTAACAATAAAAAGAGATGGGAGTCCACGGAAAGGAACAAAAAATATGTCCAAAAAGCTCTCCCCAGAGTTCTCAAACAAAATATGGCACTATTCAAAATAAAGGCACCCCTGGAAACGAGTGAGCTAGCTTATCTCTCTCCTCAGCAGTTCCTCAAATTGTGTAGGGCCAGAGACCTTTTTATAGTGACTGGAAAATTTTGCCCCAAAATATCTCCATGACTCAGTGATGATACCATTGACACGGTGTGTTTGCTGGAATACACTCACAATAACCATTATTTTATGATTATTTTTTTTTCTGGCTCTGGGAATTGCCGGGGCAGAGGTCAGCCGTACTCAGGGGCTCTCCAGTCTTGGTGTCAGACAGTGGTGGGGCGGGGTCATCTGAAGGCCTATTGGGTCCCGCCCCCAGTGCCTGGGTCAGGGAGACTCAGCTGGGGGGCTGCACAGCTGAGGATCCCTCCGCAGGCTTTTCTCTCTGTCCAGCTACAGCCCACTTCTGACACAGACCAAATAGTAGAATGTCATCTTCAAGGTTCCTGATTCATTAAATGGTCTTCATTTTATATGGTGTTTCGACTTTATTGATTTTATAACTTAATTTGTATGGGTTTTCATCTTTATTAATTTTAGCAGTTTTTAGTTGATTTAAAAAATGATTTTATTGATTTTATCAGCTAAGAGTCTACTAGACTAACTTACGGGTCACTTTACATATTTATCAGCATATGTTTTTACTTGCTGTGATATTGATACCTTTTTGCCCTTGAGATGTCATTTCACTAACTTGTTTTGTTTTAAGAACATGGAAGACTGAACAAACTATTACTATGAGGTGTGATACTTCAGGATCAGGCTAAAAAATATGTGGGTATTGTCACTGTCTCTCCTTAGGAGTTAGTGTTTATTCCCTGTATAATTAACTTTCCTGTATGCTTGAAAATTTCCATTTTACAGTCACGGGGAGAGAAAAGACCCAACTGTGGAAGATTCAGTATCTGTAAAGCCTATTAGGACCCATCTGTGGAGGGCAAGGAGCCTCTGAGGGTTTTCAGGACCTGGGGCTTCTGCCCCCAGCAGGACAGGTGGTGATCAGGAGCTCCCATGGGGGCAAATGATCTGGGTTCAAATCCTGATTCTGCCTCTTCCTCGGCATCTTGTAGGTAGGCTGCTGACCTCTGAGCCTCAGTTTTCTTGTCTGTAATATGGGGATAACTACTGCTTCTACTTCAAATAGGGTTGCTGTGATATCCCTAAGTCATGCTCAGGACTCAAGGAATAAGACCCAATGGTAATGAGCAACTAATAAGTTTTCATTCTAAAGATGAGGATTTGATAATCCGAAAGCATTAGAACCTAAGGTGAGATGCCTCTGCGGATTCACTTTGGGGAGAGAGGGAATGAGAGAAGGGAGTGGGCACCTGTGATGGTCACTGCCCCCTCTAAACTCTGCCAACTCCCCATAGCACCCACGTTGAACGTGAACTCCTCAGAGAGAGTAAGGGAGCAAGCCACAAAGCCAATGCCAACAATACTACTTCTGGTAATACCTCACGGAGAGATACACACCACAGTGTAAGCTGGGCTATTGCGGTGGGGGATTCGGGGTGCATCTGCGCTGTGTTTGTGCACACCTGTGCATTTGTCTATTTATATTTGTACACAAGCCCTACGTTTCCCAGAATGGGTCCCTTTAAAAAAGAACCCTTATTGATGTATAATTTACATCCAATACAATGCACACGTTTCAAGGGTACAATTTGAGTTATAACTGTATACCACCGTGTAACTGTCATGGCAACCCGGATATGGAACATTTCCGTCACTCCAAAAAGTTTACCCCTTCCCTGTCCCTCCTACCCCACCGATTTCCACCCCAGGGCCACCGCTAATCTGCTTTCTATCACTGTAATAACTCTTTTCTAGAAAAATTGGAATCTGGAATAAATGGAATCATATAATGTGCCAGTTAGCAATTGACTGCCTTACGGCTCCAAGGTGCCAAGTTTGGCCATTTAAATCTTTTTCCTGTGCCGGCTGACATTTTGAGTTTCTCCAGTAGAGGGAGCCAGAGGAACATTACAGGAAGAAGCAACCCCCCCCACCTTTTTTTTTTTTTTTTTGGTTCCAGCTTCCAGACTTGGTTCCCCCAG
Source organism: Neomonachus schauinslandi (assembly GCF_002201575.2). Classification (NCBI taxonomy): domain Eukaryota; kingdom Metazoa; phylum Chordata; class Mammalia; order Carnivora; family Phocidae; genus Neomonachus; species Neomonachus schauinslandi. Next base: position 13,510,287 of record NC_058418.1, on the reverse strand, counting down.
GTTCCCCGAGGCCCCGCTCCTGCAGTGTGCAAGCCTCTCCAGCGCCCGGCAGTCGGCAACACCCCGCGGCCGGCACCTTGCTCTGGCACCCATCTCAGGCAGTTTCCTAGTGCCTGGAGTAAGACCCTTCCTTGTGAACTGCCTTCCCCAGCCTCCCAGAGGATGGACTTCTGGCAAGTTCCAGAAGGTGAATTTCCATCAAGTTCAAGGTGCAGCATCACAGGGACTCCTTTGCCCTTTGTGAGCCTCCTCCAAGAGTGCTCAAATGACATCTGGGTCTGGGACTGTCATCTTTCTCAAGCTCTCAATCTTGGATTGTAGAGGCAGTGGCCACTCCTTATGTCTCCTATTTCTGTATTCTGTAGCATTCTCTTTATTTCTTAGCAGCTATTTCCCTGCTATAATTAATAATTCTGTAGAGTAAACATTCTCCCTCCAAATGAGTGTGGTTTCAGTCTCCTGATTGTGGACTCTGATACATATAGTGCAGGCTCCTTGTGTCTCTTTCCTTCAGGGTAACATCTGCGTGATCCACCCACGTTGTTGCACTATCCATTGAACAGGTAAACCACAAGCTGTTTATCCACTCACCATGATGGACACTGGGGTGTTTCCCTCTTGGGGGGCTACTATGAATAAAGCTGTTGGGGCGCTTGGGTGGCTCAGTCAGTTAAGCGTCTGCCTTTGGCTCAGGTCATGATCCCAGGGTCCTGGGATCGAGCCCCACGCTGGGCTCTCTGCTCAGCAGGGAGCCTGCTTCTCCCTTTCCCTCTGCCGCTCCCCCTGCTGTGCATTCTCTCTGTCAAATAAATAAATAACATATATATATAAAAAAAAGCTGCAATGAACATTCATGTACAAGTGTTTGTGTGGACATACGTTTTCACTTTTTTTTTTTTTAAAGATTTTATTTATTTATTTGAGACAGAGAGAATGAGAGAGAGCACATGAGAGGGGGGAGGGTCAGAGGGAGGAGCAGACTCCCTGCCGAGCAGGGAGCCCGATGCGGGACTCGATCCAGGGACTCCAGGATCATGACCTGAGCCGAAGGCAGTCGCTTAACCAACTGAGCCACCCAGGTGCCCACGTTTTCATTTTTTTTAACTACCTAGGAGTGAAATTCTTGGACCATATATTAAGTGTATATTTCACTTTACAAGAAAACACGCAATAATTTTTTTCAGCACAGTTGTGCCATTTGTATTCCCATCAACAACGGAGGAGACGTTGCTAGCACCTGCTATTGTCAACTGTCTTTTTAATTTTTGACAGAATGGCTTGTTTATCATGCCTTTGGGAGAGTTCCCTCTACCTGACATTTTCCCTTATTAATTTTAAGCCTTTGCTCTTGAACTGTGGCGCTGCTGTGGTTTCTGACCTGCAACATATAGGTTACATAAGAACCAGCAGTAAGACAAGATCAAAATTCTTTGCTCTTTAGAATTGTTTGCATGTTCAAAGATTTGAGTGTGGCTTCCCCTTCAAGAAGGCAGACCGAGCTATTGATAATCAGGGCCTATACTAGCTTTTATTAGCCTTGGGTAGATTTTTTAAAAATCAGAGAGAGAGGGAGAGAGAGAGAGAGAGAGGGCATGCAAGCGTGAGCAGGGGGAGGGGCACTCGGAGAGGGAGAAGCAGACTCCTTGCTGGGTGTGGACATAGGGCTCGATCTCACGACCCTGAGATCACGACCTGAGCCAAAACCAAGAGTCGGGCGCTCAACCAACTGAGCCACCTGGGCGTCCCAGTCTTGGGTAGGTTTTTTAAAAAGGCATCCCTTCTGGTGAATGCAGCCCTGGCGTAGCATAGCCTGGCAATCAGAACAAGGGCTGGATTTGAGCCTCCACTCACACTGCTGCCTCTGGCTGGCCTCATAATAACAGTCATATGTGCCTGGTCCTGTGCTAGAGGCTCGGTAAATAGTATCCCGGGAATACCAAGGTCAAATGCCAATGACAGATGGGCAATATCCTAAATGAGACCACTGGGTGGAAGAAAACAGGGAGCAGAGAAGGCCAGCAAACCAGAGGGTGCTGCTAGCCTGAAGACTGTGCGGATACTCGCTTTGGCGAATTTCCCGTTAAGTAGGTAGATGGGCCCACTTTAGCCCCATCTTCCGGTTTTTCAAAAGAAACTGGAAATCCCAGCTTTTATGAGAAATCACCCAATTTTTCAATGTTAGCAATGCATAAAAGAAGAAAAGTGAAAACACATTATGGCCCAGATAAGACAGATCTGCAGACCCAGGAACTGAATGCGCATGGCCATTTTGTGACTTCTATCCTAGCCCAGCTGATCTTCACACCGTGAGGAAACCGAGGCCCAGGGAGGCAAAATGACTCACATAAGGCCACACGGCAGTCAGAAGTGGAGTGGGAATTGGACTCTGGGCAGTCTGATTTCCCTCTCAAAGGGTATCCTCTCTAGGGATAGCAAAGGCACGAAAAAGCAAAGTGAATGGAAGGGAGCCTATCAACAAAAAAGAAATCTCACTAGATTTCAGAAAGACAGAAAGCAGACAGAAGTGTCAGGGCTAGGATTGAACTCAAACTGGGGACAAGGGAGTCTCAAGGACCTCCAGAGGCTTTGGACCCACAGTCAGGGGTCCAAAGGGGGGGGGCAGGCTGGAGTAGGCATGCAGGCCAGGAGTGAGAGGGCAGAGTGAGGACAGAGGTTAGTCCATCTTTGAAAAAAACTGTGCCCAGGGGCTCCCTGCTCCCTCTCCTCCCACCTTCATGTTTTGCCACACAGATCTCAGGCTGCCCAACATTCACACGCAAGAAAAACAAAACCATACGGGATGATTGTTCTCTAAAGGAACTGGATGAAGCCTCTGGGATGTGCCCAGGCTGCTGGTGTCCCTGAGTGTAGCCCTTCCCATCCTGGCATCTGGGAGTGAGCTCCCAGCAAAGACTGGCTTCTTCCATGCTAACGCTAGTAAGTGTTGTCTCAAAACACAGAGTTCTCAGTCATCCCTTCAACTGGACAAAGAAGCCAATAGGAAAGCAGGACTATATTTATAACAGCCCTAAATTTCATATCACTTACTTTAAAAAAAATTATTTTCTTAAGTAGTCTCTATATCCAATGTGGAGCTCAAATTCATGACCCCAAGATCAAGAGTCATGTGCTTTACCACCTGAGCCAGGCAGGTGCCCCGTCATACTAGTGACTTTGAAAAAGTCACCCAGCCCCTTGTTTGTCTGAAAATGTGATTGGACAAGCAAGGATCACCAGATGCTTGAAGAAAACTAGCAGCCTGAAAGAGAAGTATTAAGGTAAACAGGCAGAACTATAGTGAACTGACCCCAGAGGAAACAGCAATTTGGAGGGCCAAAGGAACACATAAGGCTGGCTTTAGGCTTCATAGGGATGTGACCTGCACAGAGACACATGGCCCTGCACTGCAGGGACTCCATGCTTGTTGTAATGCTCTGCTGTGGCCAGTGAGATATTTGCAATCATTTTTAAACAAGGGGCCTGCATATGCATTTTGCATTGGGCCCTGCAAATTATGTAGCTGGCCCTGGGTATACTTAGATTAGAGAAGATATTCAAAACACCGTAAGAACAGGATATTATGAAAAGAAGAATATCTTCTAGAAGAAAAAAAATTCCCAAAAATAGATTGGATGAGTTAGAAACAGGAATGTACTTTTCTCAAAAGGGAAAAATTAAAGGGGCACCTGGCTGGCTCAGTCAGTAGAGCATGTGACTCTTGATCTCAGGGTTGTGAGTTTGAGCCCCATGTTGGGTATAGAGATTATTTAAAAAAAAAAAATCTTTAAAAAAAGGGGGAAAATTAAAGCTATGACAAACTGCAGGAAAAACAAAAAACTGCTTAAGAAAGTCATGGTCCAAATATGATATACATTAACTCTATCCATGCTATGTCCGTTTGACAAAGTGCAAGAGAAAAGAGTCCATCTGACCTGGAGACTAGAGGCATTCTCCTTAGATAGACCTGTTTACTGGTTTTCAGAAGAAAATGATTGTATCTATATATATATACCTGACATATAACATTGAGTAAATTTAAGGTGCATGTGTTGATTTGACACATTTATATATTGCAGTGTGATTACCACTTTAGCATTAGCTAACACCTCTAATCATGTCACTTAATTATCATTTCTTTTTTGTGGTGAGAACATTTAAGATCTGGTCTCTTAGCATAAAGATTGTCTTTTCAACATATGATGATGGGAAATCTGCATGCAAAAAAGATGAATTTAGGCCTTTACCTCATACCATATACAAATATCAACTCAAAATAAGCCATACACCTGAATGTAAGAGTTAAAAATCATAAAATTTTTAGAAGAGGATAGGAGAAAAATCTCATGATCTTGGGTTAAGCAAAGACTTCTTAGCTGTAACTCCAAAAGTGTGATCCATATAAGGAAAAAATTGATTAATAAAACATCAAAATTGAAAACTTTTGCACTTCAAAAGACACCACCGAGGAAATGAAAAGAGAAGCTATAGATTGGCAGAATATACCTCCCAATCATATATCTGATAAAAGACTCATACCCAGAATATATAAAGAACACTTAAAATTCAACAGTAAGACAAACAAACCAATTTAAAAATAGAAAAAAAAAAATTCGAAAAGACATTTTTGCCAAAGAAGATACACATATGACTAACAGGCGCACGAAAAGATGCTCAACATCATTATTATCAAGGAAATGAAAATTAAAATCACAATGAGACACCATCTCATGCCCACCAGAACGGCTATTGTTCAAAAGATTGGCAAGTACCTGGAGAAACTGGAACGGCCACATGTTGCTGGTGGGAATATATAATGGTACAGCCACTTTGGAAAACAGTTGGTTAGTTTCTTTAAAAGGTGAACATTAAAAAAAAAAGTTAAACATAAGCTTTCCATGAAACCCAGCAATTTTTACCACTAGACTGTCTACCCAGGATAAATAAAAATACATTCATAGCAGCATTATCTATTGGAAACAATCCAAATGTCCATCAACTGGTGAATGGATAAACAAAATGTGGTCTATCCATACAATGGAACACTGTTCAGCAATAAGAAGAATGGAGTCCTGGTACATACTACATGATGAATGAACCCCCAAGTAGCACGCTAAGTGAAAAAAGCCAATACATATTGTATGATGTATTTATGTGAAATGTCCAAAAATGACAATATCTAAAGTTACAGAAAGATTAGTAGTTGCCTGGGGCTGGGCTTGGGAACAGGGAAGTGACCACAAATAGGCACAGGGGATATTTTGGAGGTGACAGAAATGCTCTAAAACTAGTGATGTCTGCACAGCCCTGTAAATTCACTAAAAATCACTGAATTGTACACTTTAAAAGGGCTGACTTTTATGGTATGTAAATTACGTCTCACTAAAGCTGTCACAAAAACCCTGGAAACTCGACAGTGAAAGCCTAGAAGACTTAAATATGGTAACAGAACAGACTGTAGACGTTATCAACCTTGACACTGTGAAAATAAATGTACAAGTAACAAAAGATGGGAAATGAAGGTGGGGGGAGGGGGAGACCGAGATGCTTGGCTCCGGATCCCTCTCTCTATTTCTCTGTCATTTCATTATTACCCCCTCCATGACTCAAGTGCCCTCTAGGTCATGGCGTGGGTGAAGTGGGAGGTAAAGTTCCTTTGGCTTTTTTGGTATATTTTAACTTAAATGCAAGGAAAGAATATGCTTTTTTTTCAACCAACCAACCAACCAACCAACCAGTGCAAACTGTCACCATAATTTACTTAAAATGCTATCAGCGAGAACTCACCCACAGTCTTGATGGGGGTATAAATTGGTCTAGCCACTGTGGAAACAAGATGGGCATTTTTTTACCGAAGTTGAAAATGTGCCTGTCCCGTGACCCAGCAATTTGACCCCAGCTCCAGTACACATGTACTAGAATATTCATGACACGACTGTTTCTAATAGCTCCCGTCTGGAAATGACCCAGATGCCCATCCACCGTAGGATGTATAAGTAAATTAAGGGAGTCACAGAAGGGTATGCTAAGTAGCAATAAACAGGAGTTAATGTCAAGCACCCACAACGACATGGATGAACCTCCAAAGCTTCATTTGGGGTGAAAGACGCTGAACACAAGGCACCTACGGTGTTAGTCCTAGGACAACCAGACAGCCTGAGTTGCCTGGGGCAGTCCCAGGGTAATTAGGGTAATTAGCGGCCCCTATTGCTTCCAAAATTTCCTGGCTTGGATGGTAAATTATCTACTCAACACCAATGGCACTACTCTTAGAAAGTTCACAAACAGGCTAAACGAATCAAATACTGTTTATAGGTGTACACATAGGTACTAAAACCATAGAAAGAAGAGCAAAATAGGAAAATGAGTATCATAAAAGTCAGGGTGGTTGTTCCCCACCGAGGGAGGGAGAGGGCTATTAACCAGATGCGCCCAGGGAAGCTTTTGGGGCTGACAACGTCCTTGCGGTTGACCTGGGCCCTGGTTACATATTTCACAATTCTTTGTTAAACCCTACATCTGTTTTATATACTTTCCTGTCTGGACGGATGTTCTATTTCGTAATCTAAAAAATACTAATGCTATCGATAAACACCACTGATGTTATTGAACCCAAGAAAGAAACAGTCTCATTGCATCTTAGCACAAATTACAGTTCACATTTGCCGAGGGCTTTCTTTGTGCAAGGCACTCTGGAAAATTCTTTCTGTGCATCATCTCATTCCCAGGAGGCAGCAGTGATATTTCTGGGCGAGAAGGCATCACAGGAAGAGCAAGGGACATTGCTTTTGGGAATTGCTGGTGACAGGCCATGGGGGGCGCCCTGGGGAGAGGTGAGCGTTGCAGGTTCTCTATGGTCAGTCAGCCCTGGCTCAGCCCCACCCCAAACTCTTGTTCATGACCTTGGAGAAATGGCCTTCCCTCTCTGAGTGGAATTTCCTCTCCCTAAAATGAGAAACGTACAGGTACCCAACCCCTCTCTCCAGTCCCTAAATCCAAAAGCTCTGAAATCCGAATCTTTCCCAGACCCATTTGGTGGCAGAACTGGGTCAAACTGAGGTGAGATTTGATTATCCCACTGATTACGAACATGCATTTCACTGAATAAAATACCAGAGCGTTTGATTACACGGCGCTCCCCAGCCCCACCAGGGGTCTTCTGTAACGTTCAGAATGGGTTCCCCATGACTTGCCTCACATTCAGAAAGTCTAACATCCGGGCCCCAAAGTTTTAGATAAGACAATGCAGACTTCTAATAATTCCCACCTTTTTGTGGTTACGGGAAAATTAAGCGCGATCAAGGCCTGGCCCCGGACGTCATTAGTTACTACGTTTGCAGATCACGTCCAGCTGTGGGATTGGAGCGTGCACCTCACCTCCCTATCAGAATCATGCCGTCATTGAAACCCAACTACAGGGGGCGCCTGGGTGGCTCAGTCGTTAAGCGTCTGCCTTCGGCTCGGGTCATGATCCCAGGGTCCTAGGATCCAGTCCCACATCGGGCTCCTTGCTCGGCAGGAAGCCTGCTTCTCCCTCTCCCACTCCCCCTGCTTGTGTTCCTGCTCTCGCTATCTCTCTCTGTCAAATAAATAAATAAAAATTAAAAAAAAAAAGAAACCCAACTACAGGAATGGGGGCACAGGGGACCGGGGCCTAGGAAGTCAGGACCAGACACAACAGGGCAAAAAATGAGCAACGTCAAGATCAGAGCCATTGGGTCAATTTTATAAAGGAAAAAGAAATGCCAGTTCAAAATCTATCTCAGGGCGCCTGGGTGGCTCAGTTAGTAGAGCGCTGACTCTTGATCTCAGGTCTTGATCTCAGGGTTTGTGAGCTCAAGTCCTGTGCTGGGCGTGGAGCCTACATTAAAAAAAAAAATCTATCTCGAAGAAAAAAAGAGTAGAAGGAAGGGCGCAACTGTGGTTATGATGTTAGCTAGTAGCACACTATGGTAATTGAGAAAAATCCTTCACAAACTAACAGCTGGGGTTTAACTGCCCATAACTGGTCTACACATGAATCGAAGGCTTTGCAAAATCTCACAGAAATATCACAGACAGCTCCGTGAGGGAGGTACCATTTTTCAGCTGGGGAAACTGAGGCTTGGAGAAGTGGAGCCATGGACCCAAGGTCACCTGACACCCAAGTGGCAGAGCTGGGATGTGAACCTGGGTGCGGAGGACTCCAGAGTTCCTCCCGCTGGGTGGACATCCTGATCTCCTTCTTAGTTCCTACCTTGTCTTACTTTATTTTCCCCAAATTTTACCATAGAAGTTTCATCACATGGAAAAGTTGAAAGAATGGTAAAATGAACATCTCTATATGTTCCACGTTTTGCCGTATTTGCTTTCTGTCCTTTGATGAACTCTTAAATACTTCAACGGGCATCTTCTAAGAAAGAGTAAGGGGTGATGAACACTGGGTGTTATATGCAACTGGTGAATCACTAAATTCTACCCAGTAGAAACCAGTAGTACACTATACGTTAACTAAATTGAATTTAAATAAAAAATTAAGAAAAGAAGGAATAAGGGGGCACTATAGGTCTACACTACCACTGAACACCATTACTTAAGAGAAATTCATCCTGCTATCTAATATTCAGTCTGCGAACAATTTCCCCCATTGTCTCAAAAAGGTCTTTTGTAGCGGTTTCTGACAAAATTGGGGACTCACATCCTGCTAGGGGTGGTCATGGCCCCCTAATCCCTTTTAGTTTAAAACACTAACTGTCCCGTCCATTTTCTTAGAGACACAGTGCCTCTATAATAGGGAAAAAAGGTAGATTCATTTCTATTTGATTTGTGAACCACATATATGACTTGATTGGATGAAAAAATTAGTATTTAAATAAATATAAAAACTTTATTTAAAAAATATTATTAAAGCAGATTCCTCAGCCAGGCCTCACAAAATGGGGAGTCAATAGATCCTATAAATATTTAATGGACAAGGAACGCGTTTAAAAGGGTGGGTTTTTGTTGTTGTTGTTTGTTTTTTGATGTTACAAAAGCAGCCAATAGAGAAACAAAAAGGAATGTGTGATTATCCACGGAGGGGGGAAACTTGGACACTAGTAAAGCTGTCTCTATCTATTTTTAGTAAGGGATTACTGGACATTGTCTAAAAGTTGACAAAATAAGAAATCATCCCAGAATTTGCTTTAAAGATCTGGAAGTGACTACCAGAAAAATAAAAAGGAGCAAAGGTTTAAAACGACGCACCACAGATCACAAGTTACTTTTGCCATTTCTGAAAAGTCATTTAATCACATAAAACTTTAACTGACTGTGGGGCCGGGGGCTGCTTTTTCAAGGGCTGTGCTTGATGCAAAGCTTTGTCTGCCTTATTAGTCTTTTGTTCTTGTGTCATACCGGGGCACTTAAAAAATTATTTATTGTAAAAGTAGGTTCCTAATACCGCAGTCTTTCCAAGTTGTTAGTTACCAGAAGCTATCTAAAGTTGAAGGATCCAGATTGAAAGAGCAAGATACGGGGCGTTACAAGATTATTACTCAACACTTGCAAAAGTTAACTTAGAAGAACAAAATTTAAATTGGGAAGAGCGGCCGCAGCTAAAAACAAACTTGCTAAATCAAGAACCGGTGTTCGGAGACTTCTGATTCACCGATTTTGCGAAGGGGCCGCCAGCCAGAAGAGACAGAAACCAGAACTGGTAAAAAGTGGTCTGGCCTTTCGGGCGCTGCCGTGTACACGTGTTGATCGGGTACATTGTGGGGGGGGGGGGAATTTATCCCAGGGTGGCCTCCGCCGAGGAGCAACGGGGTGGAAGGCGTGGGCGTCAGAGGACCCGTTTTAAAAGCAAAGCCCTTTCAGTACCACCTGGGGCTTTTCAAACGTTTGCGTGGCTCTGGATTTAAAGGGGCGCAGTGGGCGGGCGCAGCCTAGGACCCCGGCAGGGCCCAGGGAGCGGGGCTGGGGCACAGGACTCCCGGGGACCCGCCCCTCCCGGCAGGGTCTAGGGCGGAAGTCCATCCCCGGGCTCCCCGGCTGGGAGTGGGGACGGGACACGGGTCCCGACCTGCGTCCCTACCTGTCCCGGCGCTCACCTGGCGGCCCGCTCGGAGGCGGCGGCGGGCTAAGATCCCTTTACCCACCCAGCTCTGGGAGGCAGTCAGGGGGCTCCCTGGGATCGGCCCGACCCAGGCAGCCCCGGGACCGGCGGTCTGGGCAGTCGGTCCTCTGCGGGGGTGGGGGCCGGCGGCTGGGAGATCTGCGGGCGGGAGCGAGGCAGGGGCGGGATCCGCGAGGCGGCGGGCGCCGGGGGAGGGCCCAGCTGCTGCGAGGCCGGCGGGGAGGAGACGCAGCCCCCGCGCTCCGGGATCCCGGGGCCCGCCCCTTGGAGGGCCTACACTTGGCCCACGTGGGTACCTGCTGCCGGAAGCCCTGCGATCTGCCACCCCGGTCCCGGTGCCCATCCCAGCCACCTCCGTCGAGCGAGGTCCACCTCCCCGAGAGCCTCCGCCGTGGGCCTGGTTCCCCCTGCCTCCTCCCCCCAAATCTTGTCTCCTTCTCATTCCGGCCTCCTGCCTGCAACCGCCTCCGCCATTCGAAAAGTCTCTCCCACCATCTGGCCAGTGCTGTAAATGGCTTAGCTGTGACTCCGACCCTGGGCCTGATTTGAAACACTGAATCAAGTGCCCATCCATAGGGATTCTCTCGCATTTGCACCGTGTCCCCAGCGTAGAGTCTCAGAAGCCTGGCTCTGTTCTTGAGTGGACCCTCTCTCCCACACACACTTCTCTGCGGCAGCGACAACCCGTGTGTCCCTGCTTTAGAAACCCACCCACTCCCCTAAACTGTAGGCAAATGAATTAATCCGAGGTTCAGTACCAGTAAGGATGGGGCCCCGACCCATTTCTCTCATGACCTCTTGGGCCGCCCCAGTTCCTTCCGATTGCCCTGGATCGCCCAAGGGACCTCAAGAGCTTGACCTGGCGCATCCCAGACTTCTGAACGCCAGGCCTTGCTCGCACTGGTAAACAGTTGCCTGTCCCAGTTACCCCAGCGCTCTCTCCCAGCAGGCATTGTGCTAAATGCTTTCTAAGCGTGACCCCAAGGACGCCTCTCACGAGAAACTGAGGCCCAGAGTTACGTGGTCTTTGCACGCATTGCAAGTCTCTTGTTTGGGGGTCACACGCCAGGCAAGGCTTGGAGCATGGGTTCCCCAGGTCCCCTCTGCTAGGAGCCTCAGCGAAGCACCACAGCGCCATCGTGAGGAGGGCGCGAGGTCCTGCGCTTGCAGCGCCGAACAAATGTGACCTCTCATCGGTCCCAACCGCCTTAGGAGAAGCATTTTCTCCTGTGGGTTGTAAAATTATTGTATTATTGGTGGTATTTTTTTTTTAAGATTTTTATTTATTCATTTGAGAGAGAATGAGAGAGAGCACATGAGAGGGGTGAGGGTCAGAGGGAGAAGCAGACTCCCTGCCGAGCAGGGAGCCCGATGCAGGACTCGATCCTAGGACTCCAGGATCATGACCCGAGCCGAAGGCAGTCGCTTAACCAACTGAGCCACCCAGGCGCCCTATTGGTGGTATTTTTAGTACAGATCCACACAAAGTTCCTTATTTGAAAGGCTTAGGGCTATATGGCTTGGAGTTCGGATTTTTTTTTTTTAATTTTACAAAGGTATAGAATGATTATACCATGTACAGCGTTCTGCAGTATCCCCAGCAGGATCAGGATGGGACTCCACGATCATGTGCTATGGAGAGGAATACACACTTAGTGGAACAGAAGTTATAAATAACCTGATGTCAGTTTAGTTCACGGTCTGATTGCTTGAAGAGTTTGGGGGCCTGATTTATGAAGCAGGTTTGTTTGTGCATAACGAATTGTAACGATGATTTTTAAAGTTGATACCATTATTAAGCAACTCCTGTGGACCAGGTGCAGACTACATAGCTTATACAAGTTTAGAGGCACTACACAATTTATTCTAACAAATAATACGGCTTATTACATATAAATTAGAAAGACACAGAGGGTCCCCAGTAAAATAATTGGATCATCAAAGGATGCTAAAACCATTGGTAAAATGTTGGAGAACCGTCCAGAATTATTACCCAACAGATGACTTATTCATTATAAATGGGAAAAATGTATCTACCTAGTGAGGGCAGGTTTCTGGCAGACACCCTCTTTTTTTTTTTTTTTAAAGATTTTATTTATTTATTTATTTGACAGAGAGAGAGAGAGAGCACAAGCAGGGGGAGCAGCAGAGGGAGAGGGAGAAGCAGGCTCCCCGCTGAGCAGAGAGCCGGACGTGGGGCTTGATTCCAGGACCCCGGGATCATGACCTGAGCCGAAGGCAGACGCTTAACCGACTGAGCCACCCAGGCGCCCCTGGCAGACACCCTCTTAACCAAATGATTAAACAGTATCGCCAACAGTGGGACAATATGACATCAAGTGTCTCTTGATGTGACACTATAGAAAATACACAAAATTACCCATGCAGAATTCTTGTGGAAAAAAAAATGTAACCCTACATTTAATAACCAGGATACAATCAGCCATTGAAGATGGGGGATATATACTAGGTAACTGGCCTGTACTTTTTAAAAAAGTCCACGTGAGGGGTGCCTGGGTGGCTCAGTCGTTGAGCGTCTGCCTTTGGCTCAGGTCATGGTCCCAGGGTCCTGGGATCAAGCCCCGCATCGGGCTCCCTGCTCTGCGGGAAACCCGCTTCTCCCTCTCCCACTCCCCCTGCTTGTGTTCCCTCTCTCGCTGTGTCTCTCTCTGTCAAATAAATAAATAAAATCTTTTAAAAATAAAAAAATTTTTAAAAAGTCCATGTGATTACAGTGTGCGTACCTCGACTGGGTCCTGTCTGGTGAACCTTGCTTGTTCCTTGCCAATCTCAGATGAGGGACAAGGCTAGTGTCTGTGGGCGATGGGGCTGTGCTCCGTTATAAATGCTGGACTGTTTCCCTCCAGGCCTCTGCCCTGAGCTGGAGCATGAATGGCAGCTTTGTGTCTGGGTGTGGGGCTTGCCTTCAGGCTGGCCTCACATTTTGGGGGGGGGGGGTGAGAGGCCAGGAGCCCTGCTGCAGGCTGACCCTTCCGTCCGGACTAGGACTGGCTTTTTTCAGAAGCCCACACCCATCCTAGTTAGCATCTCAGACTATCGGAGAGCTGGATCTATTTAGGGAACTGCCCTCTGGTTCTTATTTTCCTGCACGTGAATGTTGGGTGGCTGGGGCCCTGGGGAAGGTGGGGGAGGACAGGGTCCAGAAAGCATGAACAGATTATCATCTGAGCCCACCTTGGCTATCTTTTCTCACTCTTGTCTATCTAGAACCCTGGTCGTACTGGGCTTCCTCTTCCCTGCAACCCTTTCCTGAATGCAATGAATGACCTCCTCACTCTGGTTCATGTCCCCAAGCCTCTACCTGATCTGTCTACCAGAAATGTGTTAGACTCTCTGGTGTGTGGATGGTCCCTGCGGGGACTGATTAATGACCCCCTCCCCCCAAAGACATAGCCATGCCCCATCCCTTGAATGGCAAGAGGGATTTTGCATATGTGATTGAGTTAAGGATTTTGAGATGGGGAGATTATCCTGGATTATCTGGCTGGGAATAAAGCCCAGGAGTAAAAGTGGCCACTAGAAGCTCAGAAAAGCAAGCTCAGTGCCTCCAGAAAGAACCAGCCCTGACAACACCTTGACCTTAGCCCCGTGGCAGTGATTTTGGACTCTGACCTCCAGAACAGTACAAGAAGAAATTTTGTAATTTTATGCCCTTAAGGCTCTGGTAATTTGTTGCAACAGCAATGGGAAATGAATACAGCTTCCTTCCCAGCCCTTTGCTATTGTCAGTTGATTTCCCTTTGTATTCCCTCATTTTATACAAATGAGGGTGCCGAAGCATCTCCGGATGACACCTCTGATTCCTGAGTGACCTGAGGAAGTCCCTTAGTTGTCTCACTATGTTGTCAGTTCCCTTAGGGATGAGGGTTGAAATGGACAAGGCAGACTGCCTCCAGGTTACGTCAGGCCTATAGGGAGGTTTTGTTTGGCTTCCAGTGTTTTGTTTTTTAAAGATTTTTATTATTTGAGAGAGAGAGAGAGAGAGAATGAGAACAAGAGCCGGGGTGGGGGAGGGACAGAGGGAGAGGGAGAAGCAGACTCCCCACTGAGCGATGTGGGGCTCAATCCCAGGACCCCGACATCATGACCTGAGCTGAAGGTAGATGCTTAACCGCCTGAGCCACCCAGGCGCCCCTAGTTTCCAGTGTTATAAAGCTTTCTCAGTGTGTTCATTTTGATCAGGATCATATATTTGCCTTGTATAAAATTTGAAAAGTATGAAAGAGGTTTCCCAGTGCTAATCTCTCTTCTACCAGTGTCCTCAGCTGCCCCCAGTTTTTCCCTGGATTCTGACATGCTCTTGCAGAGCTTTTCTATACATATATGAGATAGTTCACATGTACACACTCTAAACAAACAATAACATACCATATACTCCCTGTTTGACACTCTGCATTTATCATTTAATATAGTTTCATGCTCTTTCCATATCACTACATAGAGACTCCCTTTTTTTTTTTTAATTTATTTTTTGAGAGAGAGAGAATGAGAGACAGAGAGCATGAGAGGGAGGAGGGTCAGAGGGAGAAGCAGACTCCCTGCTGAGCAGGGAGCCCGATGCGGGACTCGATCCCGGGACTCCAGGATCATGACCTGAGCCAAAGGCAGTCGCTTAACCAACTGAGCCACCCAGGCGCCCGAGACTCCCTTTTTTTTTTTAATAACAGCCACATAGATCTCTATTGTATGGATGTACCTGATATTTTTCTCTTGTCCCTTATTGGCGGAAATATAGGGTACTGGCTATCACAAACACTGCTGCCAAATACAAAGTGTGTCATCTAGTGTATTTGTTATTTAAAAAAAATTCTTTTAAAGGAAAGAGGCCCTTTTAAAAATTAATTAATTTATTTTAAAGAGAAGGAGAAGGGCGCCTGGGTGGCTCAGTCATTAAGTGTCTGCCTTCGGCTCAGGTCATGATCTCAGGGTCCTGGGATCCAGCCCCGCATCGGGCTCCCTGCTCAGTGGGAAGCCTGCTTCTCCCTCTCCCACTCCCCCTGCTTGTGTTCCCTCTCTCGCTGTGTCTCTCTCTGTCAAATAAATAAATAAAATCTTTTAAAAAACATACAGAGAAGGAGAGAGAGACAGCAAGGAGGGGAAGGGGCAGAGGGAGAGAATATCCAAGCAGACTCCCACTGAGTGGGGAGCCAGACGCAGGGCTCCATCTCACAACCCATGAGATCAGGACCTGAGCCGAAACCGAGAGTTGGATGCTTAACTGACTGAGCTACCCAGGCGCCCCTAGTGTATTTATTACTGATACGTACTGTATCACATAGTGTACATTTCTAGAAATAGAACCGCCGGGTCAAGAGGTATGTGCATGGCTATAATTTTTAAAGGCACAATAACAGTGTTGTTGAGGTTGTGGAAGAACTGAAAGCCTCACACTCTTATGCTGGTGGGAACATAAAATGGGGCAGCTGCTTTGGAAAACAGTCTGCTAGTTCCTCAAAAAGTTGAACGTTAGAATTATCATGTGACCCACAATTCCACTCCGAGATGTATACCGAAGAGAAATGAAAACATAAGTCTACACAAAAACATGCACACAAATGTTCATAACGAGATTATTCCTAATAGCCCAAGGATGGAAACGACCAAAATGTCCATAAACTAATGAATAAATGTAATACAGTGGAATTATCAGAATGGCTTATTTGGCCATAAAAAGGAGGCAGTAGTGATCCATGCTACAACACAGATGAAACTTTTCTTTTTAAAAGATTTTATTTATTTATTTGAGAGAGAGGGAGAGAGCACAAGTAGGGGGAGTGGCAGAGGGAGAGGGAGAAGCAGGCTCTCTACTGAGCAGGGGGCCCGATGTGGGGCTCGATCCCAGGACTCTGGGATCCTGACCTGAGGCGAAGGCAGATGCTCAACCTACTGAGCCACTGAGGCGCCCCCGACATGGATTGACTTTGAAAGCATATGATAAGGTAAAGGAGCCAGACACAAAAGACCACATGTTGTACTGATTCTTTTTATATGGAATGACCAGAATAGGCAAATTCACAGAAACAGAAAGTAGATTAGTGGTTGCCAGGGGCTGTGGGGATTGCCGGGAATGAAGTGATGGAATGTTCCAGAATTAGTGATGATAACTACACAACATTGTCAGTATGCTAAAAACCACTGAGTCGTACACTTTTTTTTTTTTAAGATTTTATTTATTTATTTGAGAGAGAGAGAATGAGAGAGAGCACATGAGAAGGGGGAGGGTCAGAGGGAGAAGCAGACTCCCTGCTGAGCAGGGAGCCCGATGCGGGACTCGATCCCGGGACTCCAGGATCATGACCTGAGCCGAAGGCAGTCGCTTAACCAACTGAGCCACCCAGGCGCCCGAGTCATACACTTTTAAACGATTAATATTTTTGTTGTGTGAATTCTATCTCAATAAAAGAAGTGATACTTAAAATAAGGTATGTGCATAAAATTTTGTTGACCCATTACTCACCAGTAATGCATGCGAGCTGCCATCTTGCCACACTTCTAGATTCTCTACCATCCTTGTGTACAGACAGGAATACTGACTAATCTTTGTTCTTCGAAAAAAAAAATTTCAACAGTGCTTCCTCTCAACCCGATTTCCCTAACTGCTTAAACACCCCTGCCAAATGCAATCACCTTCAACTCTTCACCATTCGAATATCGGATGCCTGCGAATGATGTTGTAAAGAACCCAACAAGCAGACAAAGCCGTCGTGTGTGATCTTATAATGATTATAAAACTAATTACTCATGCTGACATGTCACAAAAGTGCTGACACCATGAATTTCAATTTGTTTATTATTGGATTCCAATTTGCATTCTTCTTTCCTGTGGGAGTTGGATGGTACTCAGCCACCGAAAGAGTCAGGGTTACGGCCTCGGAGCTGCTGAGGTTCCGGGTGTAGATGGAACATGTTTCAGGATGGCCAATGGCTCAGGGTCAGTGATGAGACCGGGGAGCGCCCACCCCAGCAGCCCTCCTCTGACTCGGTCGTTGCTCAGGGTCTGGCCACGGGTTTGGCTCTGAACAAACATATGGGTTTCGGTCGGGGCCCTGGGTGGGGCTTTCCCCTCAGAGTCTCATATGTCCTAAGCACCTTCTCCCATAGTGCGGGCTGGCGGGCCAGCTCTGTAGCTCTTTGTTCTGAGCACGACCTGTTTCTATCCAGTTAAACCCAAAGCCTTTCATCGGTGCAACTTAATAAAACCCCAACATTTTTATTATGGTAAAAAAATACATAACACAAGATTTGCCAATTTAGCCCTTTCTAAGTGCATGACACAGGGACATCAGCTGCGTTCATAATGCTTGGCAACCATCACTATTCTCTGTTTCCCCAATTTTCCATCACTTCAAACCATAACTCTGCACCCATTAAGCAATAATTCCCCATTCCCTCCTCCCTATAGCCCCTGGCAAACTCTAAGCTACTTTTTGTGTCTGTGAATTCGTCTATTCTAGATATTTCATGTAACTGGAATCATATGATACTTGTTCTCTTGTGTCTGGCTTCTTTCACTTAGCATAACGTTTTCCAGGTTCATCCATGTGTTAGTGTGTATCAGTCGGTCCTCCATTCCTTCCTATGGATTAGTCATATTCCATAGGAATATGACTATTCCATTAGTCATATGTATCGGCCGGTCCTCCATTCCTTCCTATGGATTAGTCATATTCCATAGGAATATGACTAATTCCATTAGTCATATTCATTTTGTTAACCCATTCATCCGTTGATGGTGTCTGATTTCTGTCCACCTTTTGGCTACTAGGCATAAAGCTGCTATGGACATTCCCTTGCAAGTACCTGTTTCAGCCCTGTGTTCAGTTCTTCAGAGTAGATACCTAGAAGCAGATGGCTGGGTCATATGGTAACTCTATGTTTAACTTCTTGAGGACCAACCAAACTGTTTTCCACAGCGGCCGCACTATTTTACATCCTCACCAGCAACGTAAGAGGGCTCTGATTTCTCCACCTCCTCACCAATACTTGTTTCTCCTTTTTATTGTTATTATTATTATTTTTAAAAGATATTATTTGTTTATTTGAGAGAGAGAGAGAGAGCACAAGCAGGGGGAGCGGCAGAGGGAGAGGGAGAAGCAGGCTCCCCGCAGAGCAGGGAGCCCAACGTGGGGACTCGATCCCAGGACCCCGGGATCATGACCTGAGCTGAAGGCAGACACTTAACCGACTGAGCCACCCAAGCACCCCTATTATTATTTTTTTTGAGAGAGAGAAAGAGAGAGCGTGCAAACATGAGTGGAGGGAGGGGCAGAAGGAGAGAGAAAATCTTAAGCAGGCTCCATGCCCAGTGCAGAGCCCAATGTGGAACATGATCCCACGACCCTGAGATCATGACCTGAGCCGAAATCAAGGGTGGGTGGCTCAACCAACTGAGCGACCCAGGCACCCCTCCCTTTTTTATTATTATGATAGCCTGTTAGGTGTGAAGTGGTAAACAACCCCAGTTTACTTTCCCACCAACCATTATGATGTGAAATACCAATTGTCGAATCACTATGTTGTATGCCTGAAATGAGTGTCACGTTGTGTGTCAAGTGAACTTCAATTAGAAACACTTTTTTAAATGAAATACCAAATGTAATTTATGCATAAATAAAGACCCGAAATATCAAGCCCCTATGAATTTGCAGATTCAGTGTGCTATCAAATGTTCTGAATTTGGGCCTGAGAAGTGTAAAATGAGAACTCACCATAGTCTTCCTTCGCCTTTCTCTTGTGATAAGAAGGCTGATCATCTTTTCTTGTATTTAAGAACGTCTAGCATTTCTTTTCCCGTGATTTGTCTGTGAGTTAACCTTTGCCGACTTTGCTGTGGTTACTGGTCATGTGCTATGTTTTAAAACTGATCTATTAGGGGGCGCCTGGGTGGCTCAGTCGGTTAAGTGGCTGACTCTTGGTTTTGGCTCAGGTCATGATCTCAGGGTCGTAGGATCGTCCTGAGTTGGGCTCTGCGCTGGGCATGAAGTCTGCTTGGGAATCTCTCTCTTTCTCTCTGTGCCCTCCCCCTGCACACCTCCCCCCTTGTGCTCTCTCTCTCTCTTAAAAAAAATGGTCTATTGGTTGCAAACATTGAAAAACCACAGGGGTGATGTCACCTAAAAGTCTGGTTTTCCAGCTTCTCTTGCCAGTGGAAAGGCCCAGCAGCCCTGGCCTGCACTCTCAGGTGGAGGGGAGGGGCCAGAGGAGATACGCTCTATCTATCGGGTACATGGGCTCCCTGTCATGGTCCCCACCCCCAGCTGTGGTATGCCTGGGCCCATCACCTGTCACAATGCAGGCTTGGCCCTGTGGGCATTTGTGGTGGGAGCTCCTAGTGAAGTAGGAAAGATGTTGGGGTTCAGAGCCAACAGAAAGAATGAATTCTTGAGACATCTTCGGTGCAAAAAGGTGGTTTTATTAAAGCACGGGGACATGGGAGGCCTGGGTGGCTCAGTCGTTAAGCATCTGCCTTCGGCTCAGGTCATGATCCCAGGGTCCTGAGATCGAGTCCCACATTGGGCTCCCTGCTCAGTGGAAGCCTGCTTCTCCCTCTCCCTCTGCTGCTCCCCCTGCTTGTGCTCTCTCTCTCTCTGTGACAAATAAATCAATAAAAATCATTAAAAAATAAAATAAAAAAGAGAAAGCACGGGGACAGGGCCCGTGGGCAGAAAACTGCACTGGGGTCATGAGGAATGGCCCATTACATACTTTGAAGTTGGGAGGGGGTTAGGGAGAGTGTAAGCCTCCCAGGTATTTTGGAAACAAGGTTTCCAGGATCCTGAGGGGGCCAGCTATTGTTAGGAAAAGGTCATTTATTACTGTCTAATAAAACCTTAGTCATAAGACCCTTCAGATGTATATCGGTGGGTCATATACTTGGGGGATGACTACCAACATGTATCTTGGGGGGTAGAGATAAAGGAAGTTTCCAAAGGAATTTTTATATGTTAAAGTAGATTTACAGGATCCTAGGGGTCAGGCTAAGATTGCCTTTTGCCCTTAGCAAAGTGTTAACATCGAGGCAGCTGAGTCCCTAGAGGAAGGTCCCTCTGCCTGTTTCAAGGACATGTCAGTGGGCTGTAGGGAGTAAGGAAATTGCATTTTTCTTTTGCCTTTGTGTCCCACATCACTGGGACAATCGTTTCAAAGCACTTAGGCCCCTGCCGGGCCCTACTGCCTTGAGAGCCCTCAGAAGAGGAAAGGAGTCTCAAGAACAGAGCTGGCTGGTCAGGTCTTAGTGATGGCAGTTAAGGGACCCATTAATAAATTAGAAACACATCTGCATGGGTGATGGTGGGCAGATTTGGAGGGCAGAGAGTTCAATGAAAACACACTTCAGATAGAGGAGAATCTTCTGAATGAAACAGGAAAGTGGCAGGTGATGGGGTTCCAGACATGCTACTCCAAAATATGGCACCTTGGCAGATTGAATAGTTTAAGCTGGAGGATTTTGAGACGATGGCAGAGGTAGGAAGTTTACTCCGAGGTCCCTCTGGCTTCGCCCTTCTTCCCTGAAACAGGTCCCATAACCCCCATGTGACAGGTGCCCTCCCTGTCCCCAGAGGAAAGGGGTGCCCGAATCTCCGACACAGGAGACCAGAGTCAACAGGCCTTGCGAAGTCTCCCCCAGTTACTGCAGTTACCCTGGATTCCTTGACCTACCCTCTCCCTCCACACCCGCCCCCTCTTCATCAAATCCGGTGTAAAAATGCACCCGTCCCTTTCTTCGGGGCTTTATTTTCTTTTTCTTTTTCTTTTTTTTTTTTAAGATTGTATTTATTTATTCATGAGAGAGAGAGAGAGAGAGAGGCAGAGGGAGAAGCAGGCTCCCAAGGAGCAGGGAGCCCGATGCGGGACTCGATCCCAGGACTCTGGGATCATGACCTGAGCCGAAGGCAGACGCTTAACCATCTGAGCCACCCAGGCGCCCCCGGGGCTTTATTTTCTAATGAAGGCGTCCTTGTCACATAAAACTTAACATGTGTGCTCTTGTGTTAATGTCTTTGTCAGTTTATTATTATTCTTTTCTAGGATTTTATTTTTTTATTTGAGAGAGAGTGTGCACGAGCTGGGTGGAGTCGGGAGCAGGGGGGGGAGGGGGAGGAGCAGACTCCCCACTAAGCAGGAAGTCCAACGTGGGGCTCGATCCCGGGACCTTGAGATCATGACCGGAGCTGAAGGCAGATGCTTAACGGGCTGAGCCACCCAGGCGCCCCTGGCTCTGAAATCTTAAGTGCCAGGTGCTGGGCTAAGAGCCCTAGGTATGTTGTCCCGTGTAAGGCTCCCAGCAACACTCTGAGGTTCTGGGAGGTTCCACTGCTATCCTGAAGGTACAGGCCAAGACTACTCCAGAAGGGGAGCGGCCAGGATCCGACTGGGGAGTCCGCAGCCGCTATCCTGGGCTGACCCGTCTACAAGCATAAAAATCACGATTACTGGGGCGCCTGGGTGGCTGTTGTTAAGCATCTGCCTTTGGCTCAGGTCATGATCCCAGGGTCCTGGGATTGAGTCCCGCGTTGGGCTTCTTGCTCAGCGGGAAGCCTGCTTCTCCCTCTCTCGCTCCCCCTGCTTGTGTTCCCTCTCTCTCTGTCAAATAAATAAATAAAATCCTTAAAAAAAACACAAAAAACACGATTACCCTCAGATGCCCCCTTCCCCGGGGCAGAGGTTTTCCCTAGGCTTTGTGCGCATTGAATCTTGTAAATGGATTCGTTGAGGTGGTGGCCCTCGGTGAACTCTTCCTGCCATCACTTTGTGAAGCTGGCTACCCCAGCAGGAGCGGGCCCCGCTGAATCAGAGAGCTAGGACCTCGGGGCTACCCGTTGGGGGCCCGCACGCGGGGAGGACTCTGAACACCATGGGCTCGGGTCCCGCCGACGCAAATCTCACTTCGGGGGGAACGCTGTGCAGAGTTTTCTCCAAGGCAGTGTTTGCCAGATATCAAGTGTCTGTAACCTGGATCTCCTTTGAAGAGTCAGGCTTGGAAAGAAAGGCAGCCAGGAGCTTTCATCAGCCTAGCCAGCTGAGGCACTGAGAGCCGTGAGTGGCCAGAGGTTCTGTGGGCCCGTGGGAAGAGAATTTGAAAAGAAACGTAGGACTCTTTTCAAGTTCTCTCGCCTTCGGCTCAGGTCATGATCCCGGGGTCCTGGGATCGAGCCTCGCATCAGGCTCCCTGCTCCGTGGGAAGCCTGCTTCTCCCTCTCCCACTCCCCCTGCTTGTGTTCCCTCTCTCTCTGTCAAATAAATAAAAAAAAAAATCTTTAAAAAAAATTAAGAAAAGAAATGTATGAATCTAGCCTTCAGGAACAGTACTCCCCTGGGGCAAAGAAAGAAGAACAGTGTTGATGCTTGACTGATGGCGCGTGTGCTAAGCGGTGGGGTGTCCCATTTATATGAGCGAATATCTATTTATGAACAAATATAATATGTTGGGGGGAAGAACCAGAAGCATGTACTAAGTACACCAAACTATAAGATCTTGGTTATCATTTTATCATTGATCAGAATGAGGCTAACTTTTTTAAAAAGGGGGTGTCAATGAAATGATTAGACATAATCTTTTTGGGCTTGGGAAAAGCTGAGATTTAGCTTTTTTTTTTTTTAAGATTTTATTTATTTATTTGACAGAGAGAGAGAGCACAAGCAGTGGGAGTGGCAGGCAGAGGGAGAGGGAGAAGCAGGCTTCCCGCCGAGCAGGGAGCCGGATGCGGGGACTCGATCCCAGGACCCTGGGATCATGACTTGAGCTGAAGGCAGCCGCTTAACTGACTGAGCCACCCGGGCATCCCTAGATTTAGCTGTTCTAACAGAGATCCAAGTCAAAAGTTTATTTTGCTCTCCCTATTTCTTTCTAGGCTGATGAAATGGCTCTGCACCATGAAATCAGTCAGGGATCTTGGTTCCTTCTGGGTGTTGGTCTTGTCTAGGTGGTTGGATGGGCTTGTCCCCACTACCACACTCCACGTGACCAGGCCTGGCTGCAAGGGAGTGTGGGAAATGTAGGTTTTCTTTCTGGGGGTCTCTTACGCCTAGTAAGATTCTATCACTATTGTGTTAGTTAGCTACTGCTGTGTGACAAACAACCCCCCGCCCACAACTTAGTGACTTAAAACAACAGACACTGTTGTATATTTTCTGTGGTCAGGAATCTGGTGCCTCTGGCTCAGGGTCTCCCCCAAAATTAGAAGTAAGGTGTTAGCCAGAGCTGTGGTCATTGCAAAGCAACTGCGGGAGAGTGCTTTACTGGTGTGCTTGCTGGCAGGCCTCAGGTCCTTGTTGGCTGTTGGCCAGAGACATCAATTCCTTGCCATGTGGCCCTCACCACAGGGCAGCTCCCAGCATGGCTTCCCTCTGAGCAAGAGAGCAGGTGAGAGAGAGAGGGTAGTCAAGCTGGAAGCCAGTCCGTTGGCAAGCTAATCTCAGAAGTGACATCCCATCACTTTGCAATATTCTGTTTGCTAGAAGCGAGGTGGTAGGTCCAGCCCACCCTCCAGAGGAGGTGGGGATGACTGGGGGCCATTTCAGAGGCTGCCTCCCACAACTGGGAGGTGGATTTGGGGGCCAATCAGCTGTGTCCAGGCCCCGTTTCTCTAAAGGAAATCAGTGACTCATCCTGGTGAGGGGAGATGGCTTCCAGACAGTGACAGAGGATGGAGCATCCGCGTGAGTGTTCTGGTGTCATTGGGAGAGACATTCGTGCACAGAAAAGACTGATTACAGGGTGCCTGGGTGGCTCGGTCGTTAAGCATCTGCCTTTGGCTCAGGTCATGATCCCAGGGTCCTGGGATCAAGCCCTGCGTCGGGCTCCCTGCTCAGCGGGAAGCCTGCTTCTCCCTTTCCCACTCCCCCTGCTTGTGTTCCCTTTCTTGCTGTTTCTCTTTCTCTGTCAAATAAATAAATAAAAAATCTTAAAAAAAAAAAAAACAAAGAAAAGACTGATTAGCTGTTTTAAGATTATTTATTTATTTATTTTAGAGGGGGTGTGGGGAGGGGCAGAGGGAGAGAGAGAATCCTAAGCAGACCCCCTTGCTGAGCAGGGAGCCCTATGCGGGGCTCCATCTCACCACCCTGAGATCATGACCTGAGCCAAAATCAAGAGTCAGATGCTTAATGGACTGAGCCACCCAGGCACCCCTGATTACTGTTTTAAGTTAATCTTTGATGTGTTAAAACTACCAATATACTTTAAAAAAGGGGCGGCAGTGCCTGGCTGGCTCAGTCTGTAGAGCATATGACTCTCGATCTCAGGGTCGTGAGTTCAAGCCCCATGTTGGGCACGGAGCCTACTTAAAAAAAACAAAAAACAAAAGAGCTACCAATAAAAAAAAATTGTCTTCCTTAAGCTTCAAAGTTCTATTTCCATTTTTTCTATTTATAAATCTAGTAAATTTTACCAGTCACTTTTCAGGGAGATCTTGGATTAATGGTCAACCCATTCCAGTTTCAACAGCTTCGTATCCCATATAGAATCTTAGTTAATTGATTTCCCTTTAATGTTCTGCTTTCACATTTTAAACTGTTCGATTTTCTTTGGAAGCTCAACAGAAGTGCCTAAGAAATGAAACCTTCCCAGGTACTTAACTCTTATAATAAATTATAAGAGTATCAAGATCTTTTAAACATTCCAGTACTCACCGGAAAAATGCTCTTGCACGTATCAGTGAAAAATTACAAGTCTGAAATAATGGATTACTCAATTATGCACTTTACATTGGAAGACTTACATCTACAGGATAAATCTGTCATATTTTTGCTGATGCCAAATTCTTAAGCATTACAAATACTTTAAATACCAAATATCCCTGATGATTCTTAAACATAACACAGGAGGGGCGCCTGGGTGGCTCAGTCGGTTAAGCGTCTGCCTTCCGCTCAGGTCATGAACTCTAGGTCCTGGGATCGAGTCCCGCATCAGGCTCCCTGCTCGGCAAGAAGCCTGCTTCTCCCTCTCCCACTCCCCCTGCTTGTGTTCCCGCTCTCGCTGTTTCTCTCTCTCTGTCAAATAAATAAATAAAATCTTAAAAAAAAAAAAAAAAAGACACCCGTAAGGAAAATTTTACTGGCAAGGTGAGGCTAATTCTTGGCCAGAGGTTTGGGACTGGAACGGAGCTCTCTAACTTTCTAGTTATGAAAAAAAAAATTAACAAAATCCCCCCAGAAGAACACCCCAGAATGCTGAGCCCTTTTTAAATAGTTACGATAACCAAGGGGCTCATGAGCTGTGAATTTTGGTCCTTGGGCCTGCATCCCAGGTCAGGGTGTACCATGACCTCATATGTGTGCAATTTCACGCTCAGTGAAATCAGAGGAAATCTGCGCTGCTACCCGGCTTGCTCACAGCTGGATTGGCGTCAGCTGGTCTGTCCACGGCCCAGCTCCACGCTGCATTCTTTCCCCGAGCCTCGAGTCCCATTGTCTGGCCTGGCCACAACCCCAAGAGGCTAGTTAAATGACCTCCAGTGTGTTGAAGGCATCACTCATCATCCTTTGTCTGGCTCAGCACCGGCCAGGCAGAAGGGAGGGTCGTGACCCCAGAAATGAACAGGGAGTTCCTGGAGGGTCCCTTGGGGACTGGAGATCAGGGATCTGGAAATTGTCCCTGGGATGAATCAGCTCTCACGACTGTGTCCATGGAATGCGGGGAGGGTGCAACCAGCCCTGGTGTGTGTGTGGGGGGGGTGGCGGGGTGGGGGCAGGGTGTGGAGCTGCTGGGCTCAACTTCTCAAAAACTCCAGAGGCCCTGTTGCCAGGAGGGGATACAAGGGGCCCACATGGGGGGAGATCAGATAACAGGCTGAGGGGGAGGGTGCTGGAGGAGGGCAGTGGAAGGAGGCTGGCCAAGTGCCTTCAAAGCCCAGCCCTGCCCCTTCCACCCACATAGAGAGGGGCCGGAGGAGGCAGTGCAATCAGCCCAGAGAGGAGCACCTACTGTGTGCAGCACCTACTACGCGCAGGGTGCTTTGCCTAGGTCCTGCTGCCGAGGAGCTAGCTGGATGAGTCCTAATCAAGGTGAGAGGTGATCCTGCCTGACCCAGAGCCCAGTGGCCCCAGACGTAGGGCAGATTCTGTGTATATCTTGAAGGAAAGAAACGGGATTTGCTGTTGGGTTGGATGTGGATGTGGTGTGGGAGAAGGGGAGAGAGAGAGAAGTCCAGGACCAGGCCAGGGGCTTGGAACTGAGCAGCTGGTTGAACACAGGGGCCTTTTTCTGAAGATGGCCCGAGGCAGAGGTGGGGAGGTGGGGAAGAGTAGGGGCCCAACATCAGTTTTTTCTGGGCACGAGCTAGGAACTTCAAGGCACAATGTCTTTCTAAATGTGGTAATCATCATCTCAGTAAGAAATACATTTTCCAGGGGTGCCTGGGTGGCTCAGTGGGTTAAGTGTCTGCCTTCAGCTCAGGTCATGATCCCAGATCCCTGGGATGGAGCCCCACATCGGGCTCCCTGCTCAGCAGGGAGCCTGCTTCTCCGTCTGCCTCTCCCCTCAGCTTGTTCTCTCTCTCAAATAAATAAATAAAATCTTTAAAAAAGAGAAAGAAATACATTTTCCATAACAGTCAGTATACATATAAGTAAACAGAATTTCTTGCAGCAATATTTACCCTTCCTATGTGTGATGTACTTGGACAAATCAATTTTTTATTGTATTTCATTTTTAAAAAGTGCTAATTGTGACTTTATCAACGAATCACCCCCTGAAATTTGAAAACCACTGTTCTGGGTTCTAGAAGCTTGGGCTTATTACTGCCCTGGAAAGTTAGGGAGCCTACGCTGGGGTGACTGGAGAGGGGAGGTGGGGATGGCTGGGGAGACCAGGGGGAGGCTCCTGAGGACCCCTCTAGGCATGATGATGTCCTCAGGGAAGATGTCAAGGGCAGGACTGCTGAGCCAGTAGCGGGAAAGTGGCAGGGACAGGCACTGCCAGGCAGCAAGGCTGTGTGAGTGTGGGGCAGGGGTGAGTAGGCTGCAGGGTGGCAGGGGGCAGGCCCCTTTCTTACCCCTACCCCTGCAGAGGTTGGCCTGGATCTGAGGATCTGCGGCACGGTGGAAATGACACATGGGCCCTGCCGCCGCATCTGGGATCTGCGCTGTGACTGCCTGTGAGTGAGTGCCCCCCACCCCTCGCCCCAGGGTGGGTCCGTGGCTGAATTAGGTCCTGGAGGAGACTGGCTCTTTCTCTTTCGCCTCCATCATCTTTAGCATGATTGGCTTTTTTTTTTTTTTTAAGATTTTATTTATTTATTTGACAGAGAGATAGAGAGCACAAGTAGGCAGAGCGGCAGGCAGAGGGAGAGGGAGAAGCAGACTCCCCGCTGAGCAGGGAGCCCGATGTGGGGCTCGATCCCAGGACTCTGGGATCCTGACCTGAGCTGAAAGCAGACGCTTAACCGACTGAGTCACCCAGGCGCCCCAGCATGATTGGCTTTTATCCTCCAGGATGACAGCCTCAGCTGCGTGTACTGTAACCACACAAGGCAGGAAGAAATGGGAAGGGCAAGGCCACCAGGCAGAGTTCCCTTGCGCAGAACTGGTCACACGGCTACTTTTTCTGCACCGGAGTTTGCAAGTGCAAGCATCCGGCAAAGGAGAACAGGTGAGACAAGGCTGGCGGTCTCTAGCTCTTCTCCTGGGGCTGGCGCATTGCCGCACCGACAGAAAGATCAGGGTTCTGTTAGCCAGGAAGGGGAAATGGTGGGCAAGTAACCGATCTGCCGTGTTAGGATGAGGGTGACATCTGCAATCTTTACTAATGCCATAGTCTGGCAAGTGCCCCGTCATTACTGACACCAGCTGGACACTGGAGGGGGGTTTCAGAAGTGCCCCATGTGCACCTTGGATTGACTGTGGGGAGACAAGGCAGTCCTGAGGAAGAGCAAAGGATCAGAGGACGCTCTGCAGTGGGAGAGGGAGAGCAAGAGGCAGAGTCCCCGCTGAGCAGGGAGCCCGACGCGGAACTCGAACCCAGGACCCTGGGATCATGACCTGAGACGAAGGCAGACGCTTAACGGACTGAGCCACCCAGGTGCCCCTTATTTTTGTTTAGAAGTAAACACACATACATACATGCAGTCATTGACATGTAGGGTTTCCCGGGAGACAGACTCTGAGCTGTTATCTGCAGCATGAGGGGACAGTTAGTGGGGAGTGCTCTCTGGGACATGCGTGTGAGGAAGAGGGGGCAGGGTGGGTGCTGGGAGAAGCTGATACGGTTGCAACAAGGGCCTAGGTCCATCCGATGGGGAACCTGGAGCTGGGAAGACCCTTCGGTTGTCCCTCACTGAGGCAGGGAGCCAAGCTTTTGTCCCTCTTACTGACCAGACATGGAATGTGGGCTGCCCCTCAGAAAGAAGCATGAGCTTGAGCAAGATGGTTCTCTATAGCTGAGGGTCTTGCCCAGACAGAGGCTCAGCTGTAAGCCATAAACCACCAACACTCCTGGCAGCTGGTGGAAAGAATGCCTCCATCCTCCATCCAGAGGAGATCTAGGCAGCATATTTGAGCATCCACTCCACTTTTCTACCTAATATCAATAGGTACAGACAATTCCACAATAAAAAATTTTTTAAAAGATTTTATTTATTTATTTGAGAGAGAGAGAGCACAAGTTGGGGGGGGGGGCAGAGGGACAAGCAGATTCCCCACTGAGCAGGGAGCCCGACCTAGGGCTCGATCCGAAGACATGGGATCATGATCTGAGCCGAAGGCAGATGCTTAACTGACTGAGCCATCCAGGCGCCCCTCCACAATAAAAATTTTCAAAGGGCTTCTTCTTCTTCTTTTTTTAAATGTAATCTCTACACCGAACATGGGGCTTGAACTCACAACCCTGAGATCAAGAGTCGCATGCTCTCCTGACTGACCCAGCCAGGCTCCCCTCCACAATAAAAATTTAAAAGAAAATCTATTAGTGTAATATGCCCTATTAACAAATTACAGAAGGAAAAACACTGGATGGAATTCAACACTCCTTTATAATAAAACTTTTGTGACCCAACTAGAGATAAAAGGGAATCATCAACCTAATATAAGGAGACTGCCTGTAACAAATACCCAGGTTAATTAGAAAAATCCCCGGCAAAGAACCAAGAGGAAATTTTAGCAATTCTGCTGGGTATAAGACCAACCTGCAAAAAAAAAAAAAAAAAAAAATCAATAGCACTCTGATAACAAAGGCAACGACTAATTAGAAAGTATAATTCATAAGGAAAGAGTCCATTCTCTTATACAACAAAAAAGTAAGGTGCATTGCCTAAATACCAGGAAAAGATGCCCGAGCTCCTTTTGGAATAAATGATGAGACTTAATTAAAGGATGACGGAGGTGACCTAAACAAGGGAAAGATACTATGTCATACAGTAGTTAAGGTGAATGATTAGACCAGACACAAAAGGTCAGCTATTGTAAGATTCCACTTACATGAGGAGCCTAGAATAGGCAAATTTATAGAGACAGAAGGTAGAGTAGAGGGGCTGTGGGGGAGGGTGGAGGGAGAGTTATTGTTTAATGGGTACATTAATTAATTAATTAAATTTAAATGTTTGGGATGATGAAAAAGTGCTGGAAAGGATAGTGGTGCTTCTATGACATTGTGAATGTACTTAACGCCACTGAATTATACACTTAAAAATGGTTAAGGGGCAACTGACTGGCTCAGTCGGTAGAGCACGGGACTCTCGATCTCAGAGTTGTAAGTTTGAGCCCCATGTTGGGTGTACAGATTACTAAAAAAAAAAAAAGTTAAAATGGAAAATTTATGTTCTGTTTATTTTGCCACAATAAAACAAAGAGCCTCAAGGTAATGACTTCTGAAGGAACTGTGCAAAAAGAAAAAAAATCAGATATACATAAACCAATATGGATATGTGTACAAAATGTAATGTTGAGTGAAAAAGCAAGTTGCAAAAGGTACACGAATTATGGCATTCTCTGTGAAAATCAGGATTCTCTGAAAATTTGGCTAGGTGTTATAGATACTCAAAATCATGGTAATTTAAAGAAGATATGAGTTTATTTCTCTCTTAGGTAAAATTTTGTTGTGGTCTGGTCAGGTTGGGCATGGTGACTCCACCATTGTCTAGGGTCTAGGCTGCTTCTGGCTTCTCATTCTGCCAGCCTTAGGATGTGGCTCTTGTCCTCATGGCCCATGATGTAGCTCCAGCTGTCACATCCACCTTCCCAGAAGCAGGAATGTTGAAGAGGAGATGGAAAGGGCATGCTCCCCTCAACCTTAAAGTCACATGTCAGAAGTTGCACACATCACTTTCCCTTACATTCCATTAGCCAGAACTTAGTCACATGGCCACACTTGGCTACAAGGGAAGCTGGGAAATGTGGGTTTTATTCCAGGAAAACTTGTAACCAGAGATATGGAGGGAAGGGACATTGGAGGACATCGAGTAGTTAATCCTACACCGTCCATGAGAGAGACTGCTAAATTTATCAGGTCTCTAATACCCATTTTCCCTGTCAGTAATAAAAGCCCCCAAATTTGAGCTGGCCACCCAGCCACGGACTACATTTTCCAGTCTCTTCTGCAGCTGGATGTGACCACGTGACTAAGTTCAGGCCAATGGGATGTGAATAGAGATATTGTGTGCAATTTCTAGTTCATCTCCTTAAAAGCAAAGCCAATTTCCTATACTTCCCATTATCTGCCTCCCCAATGGATGGGAAACAGCAATTTCAAGATTTATTTATTTATTTTTTAGAGAGAGAGAGAGGGAGGGGGTAGGGAGGGCAGAGGGAGAGGGAGAGAGAGAATCTCAAGTAGACTCCCCGCTGAGCGTGGAGCCCCACTCAGGGCTCTATCTCACCACCCTGAGATCATGACCTGAGTCAAAAACAAGTATCCTATGCTTAACTGACTGAGCCACCGAGGTGTGCCTGGGAAATAGCAATTTCAGTAGCTTCCTTGGACCTAGAGATGGACCTGGAAGGGTCCATGTACCACATGCTGAAGGTGGTAGAACTGACAGATCAAGAATCAGAGCCATCTACCCTTCCTGGACTGCCCACCAACCTGTAAAATATTAGATGGGGGATGAGCTTCCATGTAGCTCGGGGTACTGTGTTTTAGAGGCTGTTACAACAGCCTGGTCTGCCTCTGAATTAATATAGAAATTGATACCAGAAGTGGGGTGCTGATGTGAAAAATAAAAGTCTAAGAGGTGCGGCAGGTGGAAGAGACCGGCTATGGCGGGAGGAGAGGCCAGTGACTTTTATTATGTCTGGAGGAAAAAAATACTGTAGAACTCTCCTGTTTGATAATGAGGTTAGCAGGTCGCTGTTCACCTGAGCTATAGCTCAGTGTTGATGTGGAGCCTGCCCCTTTCTGCTTTTTGCGATATCCTCCTAAGAGAGATGAGCTCGGGCAAGAACTGGCCAGTTTGTAAGCAGAGATGGAAGGAACTGCACTCTGCTAAGGGATTCTTCTCTGCCTGTGGCCTGTGATCTAAAATAACTCGACTCCAGACACTGGCCACCAAGAAGAGTTCAAAAAGCAGACTCCCTGTGCTCCTGCCCTTCTCAAAAGCTTTCCTACAATGTCTCCAGGAGGCAGTGGAAGGCTACCCCATGGCAAACTTTATATGGAAGATGTTGCCTCACACCCAGATTATTGGTTCCGATGGCTTCAAGGTCACAGCCTTTCAGTGGGGGAGAGAGGGTTGGGCTGTTGAGTCAGATGGATAAGAAAGGAGGTTCTGTATATTTTAGAATGGTAGCTAAAAGAGGTTCGGGGGCGTGGCTACAAAGAACTGAATGGGGCAGTCTGAAGAAAAGACCATAGCAGGTCTGAGGCTTCAGTAAAGGCTTTATTTATTTATTTAAAAAGATTTTATAGGGGCGCCTGGGTGGCTCAGTCGGTTAAGCGACTGCCTTCGGCTCAGGTCATGATCCCAGGGTCCCGGGATCGAGTCCCGCGTCGGGCTCCCCCTGCTCTGCGGGGAGCCTGCTTCTCCCTCTGCCTCTGCCTGCCACTCACCCTGCTTGTGCTCTCTCTCTCTGTCAAATAAATAAATAAAATCTTTAAAAGAAAAAATAAATAAAAAGATTTTATAAACATTATTTATTTCAGAGAGAGAGCAAGTGAGAAAACGAGAGAGTGCAAGCATGAGCAGGGGGAGGGGCAGAAGGGGAGAGAGTGGGAGGGGAAAGGATCTTGAGCAGACGCCGTCCTGAGCGTGGAGTCCGGCTTGGGGCTTGATCTCACAACCCTGAGACTGTGATCCTGAAGTCATGACCCAAGCTGAAACCAAGAGTCAGACGCTTAACCAACTGAGCCACCCGGGCGCCCCGAGGCTTCGGTCTTTAGAAGGGCCTGCTTGCAAGGTTGGCCCTTGACTGGCATCTGGAAATTTGGCTTCTGGAGGTGTCCCCACCATTCCCTAACAATGTGGCTTATGCCAAACGTAGCATGTACCTAATTCTTAGCATGTAGCAGAATTCCAGAAGGAAAGTAACCTAAACCATATTGTTTACACAATCCAGGCCCCACAGTGATCCACCCTTATCAGTCTCTTTTCACTCCCCAAATCCAAAATTCCAGATATCAGCCAAGGGCCAACCTTGCACACAGGCCTTTTAAGGATGCTACCCACAAAACACTATGTAGAAAGAGAAAGAGGGGGCGCCCGGGTGGCTCAGTTGGTTAAGCGTCTGCGTTTGTCTCAGGTCATGATCCCAGGGTCCTGCTGGGCAGAGAGCCCGCTTCTTGCTCTCCCTCTGCTGCTCCCCCTGCTTATGCTTGTTTTCTCTCTCAAATAAATAAATAAAACCTTAAAAAAAAAAAGAGGAAAGAATAGCTTGGCAGTGAAGGTTGGCAGACACCACCTTCAATCAAGTGATTGAGGTGAGCCTCATCAATAATAGGACGAGCTGAAGTCATGCACCACCTGATGGGATGCAATGAGGACAAAATGTCACTTCTGTGATATTCTTAAAATTCTTTTTTTTTTTAAAGATTTTATTTATTTATTTGACAGAGAGATAGAGAGAGAGAACAAGTAGGCAGAGAGGCAGGCAGAGGGAGAAGGAGTAGCAGGCTCCCCGCCGAGCAGGGAGCCCGATGCGGGGCTCGATCCCAGGACCCTGGGATCATGACCTGAGCCGAAGGCAGCTGCTTAACCAACTGAGCCACCCAGGTGCCCCACTTCTGTGATATTCTTGCCAAAGATGCTTAATCTGAATCTAGAAGGAAGCATCAGACAGAACCAAACTGAGGGACATTCTATAAAGCAAAACTGGCTTATAAGGTTTAAAACTGTCAAGCTCATAAGAGTATAAAAGTGACAGAGGAACGGTTCCAGATGGGAGGAGACTATAGAGACATGACAGCTCGAAGCCACTGCACGTGATTTTTTTTTTAATTAGAGAGAGAGAGAAAGGCAGAGAGGGTGTGAGGGGCAGAGGGAAAGGGAGAGAAAGAATCCTCAAGCAGATTCCCCGCTGAGTGTGGAGCCCATTGCAGGGCTCGATCTCACGACTCTCAGAACATGACCTGAGCCAAAATCAAGAGTTGGATGTTCAACCAACCGAGCCACCCAGGCGCCCCCCATTGTATATGATTTTGACCTGGATCCTTTTGCTGCAAAAAACATTATCGGGCTATGGCAAACTTGAATGGAATCTAAAGATTACAGGAATGGTGTTGGGAGTCCCCAAGCCTACCCACCACGTTTGGAGGTTTTCTAGAAGGACTCATGGGACTCGGCATACGGTTATACTCAGCTAAGATTTATTACAACAATGTACTAAGGATACACAGCCAAGTCATCTGGGGAAAAGGCGCATGTGGGTTTCCTTCTGCTGTCTTCCTCCCATGAAGGATCACAGAGCACAACTAAAATGTAGCAACATCTGTGTGATGTTTCTGCCCAAGGAAGCGTGCTAGAATTTCAGCATCTGAGGTTTTTACTGGGGGGCCAGTCACATAGGCAGCCTCGGCTTGGCATGTACCACAATTTTGGACTCTAAGAAGGAAGGCAAGCGCTTGGCGTAAACCACATGTTTGCATGATCGCAGCTCAGTGGACAACCCTCCTCACTCAGGGAATGATGGGAATGCTCCGGATGCCAAATTCCCAGCGGCCAGGCAATGGTCAACCTAGTGAGCAGGTCTTTCTAAAGAGAGCTAACTAGGGCCTGCTAGGCTCACTCTTCTCTGCAGTCCCCTCCATTGACCCTTGGCCAAGGCAACCTTATAGCCAAATCATTATCAGTCGGATCCCCCAAGGCGGTGGTCAGTTATGGCCCCCAGGGTCCAGGACTTAGCCAGTTAAGGCAAACCCCATTAACCGGAGTTTCTAGACGAACCTTTGTGATGCTTGAGACATCAGCTTAGGGCCAGCACCTTCTGGTCACCAGGCCAAAGCTGACTAGAAAGACGTGTTAAGGCACAACACACCCAAGAATAATCCCAGAGGGGACTTGTGGGATCCCCCCAGAAGCAAAGACTTTATCACTGTGAGGATGTGACATGTGCCCATCAGGCAGGACAGGTTTACAGGACCCCCAGGGTGGCCTCTGCCCTGGGGCCTTCCCACCCCAGGCTTGCCAGGCCAGTCCAGATGGTTCGGTTCAGGGCCTGTTTTCAGAGGGAATGCCCGAAGCAGGCAGTTCCAAACATTTTGCTTTTCCATGATTGCCAGTTTGTCCACCTCATGAGCACGGACGGCAGGGGGACGCATTCAGGGCCGGGGTCACCTCCTGCTGTTGCCTCATCAGCTCGGTCATGTGACCGGTTGGAGGGCTAGCCAGCAACGCTTTGGCTTCCCAGGGAAGTTCTGAAAGATGCAGACCACCAATGTCTCTCCCCCGACTCTGGTACCTCCCCAGGGGCCAAGGTTGTGTTTCTCCTTTTTTGTTAACATCAGTGTGGCTCATTCAGTTGTCATCACTTTACATTTTTTTCCCAAACTTTTTTTTTATTATTGAGGTAAAATTCACATAATATATTGTACTCCACGTTAGTCATTTAAAAATGTACAATTCAGGGGCACCTGGGTGGCTCAGTCAGTTAAGCATCTGCCTTTGGCTCAAGTCATGATCCCGGGGTCCTAGGATCGAGCCCCGCATCGGGCTCCCTGCTCAGTGGAGAGTCTGCTTGTCCCTCTCCCTCTGCCCTGCTCCTTCTCTCTCCCTCTCTCTCAGTCTCTCTCTCTCTCAAATAAATAAAATCTTTAAAAATGTACAATTCAATGGCTTTTAGTACATTCACAGTGTTGTACAACCATCTTCACCATATAGTTCCAGAACATTTCATCCCTCCATAAAGAAACTACCAATAAGCGTCACTCTCCCTTCCTCCTCTCCTCATCCCCTGACAACCACTAGTCTATTTTCTGTCCCTATGGATTTGCCTATTCTGGGCATTTCACAGAAATGGAATCATATCATATGTTGCTTTCTTTCGTTGAACATAAGGTTTTCAAGGTGCCTTCATGTTGTAGTGTGGCTCCATATCTCATTCCTCCCCACCTCCAATCCTTTTTCTGGCTGAATAATATTCCATTGTATGGATATATTTCATTTTGTTTATCCATTCATCAGTTGATACATTTGGGTTACTTCCACTTCTTAGCTACTATGAACAATGCTGCTCTGAACATTCACGTACACGTTTTTGTGTGAACACGTTTTCAAGGCTCCTTAGGTATATGTGTAGGAATGAAATTGCCAGGTCATATGGTAATTAACTTTTTTTTTTTTTAAGATTTTATATACTTATTTGACAGAGAGAGACACAGTGAGAGAGGGAACACAAGCAGGGTGAATGGAGAGGAGAAGGAGAGGCAGGCTTCCCGCGGGGCAGGGAGCCCAATGCGGGGCTCGATCCCAGGACCCTGGGCTCATGACCCAAGCCGAAGGCAGACGCTTAACGACTGAGCCACCCAGGCGCCCCTACGTTTAACTTTTTGAAGGCCTGTCAGACTGCCTTCCCACGCAGCTGTACCATTTCACATTCCCACAGACCTGCAGCGTCTGAGGTTCCAATTTTTCACATCACCACCACCATTTGTTATTTTCCACGCTTTTGCTCATAGTCATCTTAGTGGGTGTAAAGTGGTGTCTCACTGTGGTTTTGATTTGCATTTCCATAATGACTAATGTTGTTGAACATATTTCCGTGTATTTATCAACCACTTATATATCTTCTTTGCAGAAAGGAGTATCTATTCGTGTTCTTTGCCCATTTAAAAACTGGGCTATTTTTTCATGGTTGAGTGTGAGAGTTCTTTCTATCTTCTGGATACTAGGCTTTTTATCAGATAATGATTTGCAAATATTCTTTTCCATTCTGTAAGTTGTCTTTTCACTCTCTTGATGGTGTCCTTTGACGCACATCAGTTTTTAACTTGGAGGAAGTCCAATTTATCTATCTTT
Source organism: Neomonachus schauinslandi (assembly GCF_002201575.2). Lineage (NCBI taxonomy): Eukaryota > Metazoa > Chordata > Mammalia > Carnivora > Phocidae > Neomonachus > Neomonachus schauinslandi. The sequence continues at coordinate 13,473,795 of NC_058418.1, read as the reverse complement.
GTTTCTGTGGCTTGTGCTTTTGGTGCCATATCTAAGAATCAATTGCCAAATCCAAGGTCATGAAGATTGACTCCTACATTTTCTAAGAACTTTATAGTTTTGGCTCTTAGATTTAAGTCTTTGATCCACTGTGAGTTGATTTTTGTATATGGTGTGAGGTAAGGATTCGATTTCATTCTTTTACATGGTTATCCAGTTGTCTCACACCATTTGTTGAAAAAGCAATTCTCTTCCCATTGGATGGTATTGATACCTTTGCAGGAGATCAATTGGCTGTAGATGAGATTTTTTCTGGACTCTCAATTTTATTCCATTGATCTATATGTCTATCTTTATGTCAGTACCACACTGTTTTGATTACTGTAGTTTTGTACCAAGTCTTGAAACTCAAAAGTGTGAATCCTGTAATTTTATTCTTTTTTAAGATTGCTTAAAATTGCAATTGGGGCCCCTTGCAATTCCATATGAATTTTAGGATAAGCTTGTCCATTTCTACAAAAAAGGTAGTTGGAATTTTGATAGGGATTATATTGAATCTGTAGATCAATTTGGAGAGTATTGTCATCTTGACAATGTTAAGTCTTCCAGTAAATGAACCTGGGGTATCTTTCCATTTATTTATGTCTTCTTTAATTTCTTTCAGCAATGTTTGGTAGTTTTCAGTGAACAAGTCTTTCACTTCCTTGGTTAAATTTATTCCTATGTATTTTATTCATTTTAATGCTATGGTAAATGGAATTGTTTTCTTAATTTCATGTTCAGATGATCATTGGTAGCGTATAAAAATTCAAGTGAAATTTGTATACTGATCTTGTATCCTGCAACTTTCCTGAATTCAGTTATTAAGTTATTAGCTGTAACAGTTTGTGTGCATATGTGTGTGTGTGTGTGTACTTAAGAATTCCAAATTTATTTTAAAATTCTCATTCAAACTTTTCATCCAGAAGGGTTGGATGCAATAAGGGACAAAAGCATTTTCACGGAAAAACATTCTTATGGCTTCTGTTTGGGTATGCATCTTGGTTGTAGCATTTTAATTTCTGGCCTGCCTGGATTTTAGTTCTTTTATCTCTGCAGTAAGGGATTCTCTAGTGTCTTCTATGCTTTTTTCAAGAGAAAAACATTTTTATAAAAGTTAATGAGAACGACACACTATGGGGTGCCTGGGTGGCTCAGTCGGTTAGGCGGCTGCCTTCGGCTCAGGCCATGATCCCCAGGTCCTGGGATGGAGCCCTGCATCGGGCTCCTTGCTCAGCAGGGAGCCTGCTTCTCCTTCTCCCTCTGCCTCCCTCTTCCTGTGGCTCCCTTTGCTTGTGCTCTCTTTCTCTTTCTGTCAAATAAATAAATAAAATCTTTTAAAAAAGAGAGAAAGACACACCATATCCAGGAATTGGTCAGGACAAAAACCTGAATATTCAACAATTTTCAGAATCATTTAATACAACCCCTACCCCTTTTGTCCTGATCATTTATCCAGTGAGCAGCCTGAAGAAGATCAGCCTCATCTCAGGACAGCTGCATTTAGTAATCAGGCTGCCTTCCCGAGGTGCACATATCAGGGGAAAGAGGAGGGAAGTAGAGTCAGACTGAGTACATCGTTGCAAACTGCCACTAATCGGGAAAGCAGAACACAAGCCAACAGCAGTGCGACACCCCTCCACAGGGGTCCAGAGTCCAATGTGATGTGCCCAGGGGGGTCACAGTCCCTGTGATGGGCTCTCCCCCAGCTTGCAGCTCTTGGCAGGAATCACAAGATAGAACTGCATTAGAAGTTAGGATCCACACCAGAAATAGAGAGCTGAGCAGTAGCTTGATTTTCGACAGTTCCTTCCAAAAAGAAGCCTTTTCCTGTGGGCATTCTTATGTGACCCAGGTGGTCCAGCCGGGGTCCATGATGTTTGCACAGTTCAGGCTGTTTTCCACCTGCCAACGTCCTAGAGTGAAGCCCTGTTCACTGAGTGGATGCCTCCTTTCCACTGAGCACAGTTCATGCTGAGAAAGAAACAGTCCCCAGCAGACAGTATCAGGTTCGGGCTTAGAGTCAGGTCCAGGCAATTAAGATCTGTGAGTGCAGGAATCCAGAAAAGCCAGAAGCTTTTCTTTGGCAGCAGCAAAGCTCTGTGGAAGAACTGGAAGATCTTGTTCCAAGTCCCAATGAGGAGAACAGCTTTCCTAAGCCCTTTTTACCTTGTCAATCTTAGAGCTCAAATTGACGTACTCGAAAGTATACACTCCTTCAAGGGAGTGGGAGGACAAGCCACAGACCGGGGGGACAAATATTTGGAAAAGACATATCTGATAAACAACTGCTATCCAAAATATATGAAGAACTCTTCAAACTCAATGAGAAAATGAACAATCTGATTCAAAAATGAACAAAGACCCGAGCAGACATCTCACCAAAGAAGATAACACAGATGGCAAATAAGCATCTAAGATGCTTGACATCATATGTCATTGGGGAAATGCAAATTAAAACAACAATGGGCTACTACTACACACCTATTTTTTTTTTTCAGTGCAGAAAAAGGTGGTTTTATTAAACTGTGGGGATAGGACCGGTGGGCAGAAAGAGCTTCCAACTACACACCTATTAGAATGGCCCAAACTGGGGCACCTGGGTGGCTCAGTCGGTTAAGCGTCTGCTGTCGGCTCAGGTCATGATCTCAGGGTCCTGGGATCGAGCCCTGCATTGGGCTCCCTGCTCAGCGGGGAGCCTGCTTCTCCCTCTCCTTCTGCCTGTCACTTCCCCTGCTTGTGCACTCTCTCTCTCTCTGTCAAAAAAAAAAAAAAAAGATTGGCCCAAATCCAGAACACTGACAATGCCATGTGCTGATGAGGGTGAGGAGCAACAGGAACTCACTCCCATTCATTGTTGGTGGGAATGAACAATGGGGTCCAGCCACTTTGGAAGATAGTTTCTTACCAAATTAAACATACTCTTACCATATGATCCAGTAATCAAGCCTCTTGGCATTTACCCCAAAGAGTTGAAAACTCATGTCCACATGCAAAAACCTGCACACAGATGTTTATAGCAGCTTTATTCATAATCGCCCAAACTTGGAAGCAATCAAGATGTCCTTCAGTAGCTGAATGGATAAGTAAACTGTGGTCCATCCAGACGATGGACTATTATGCAGGGCTAAAAACAAATGAGCTATCAAGCCATATAAAGACATGGAAGAACCTTAAGTGTATATTACTAAGTGAAAGAAACCAATCTGAAAAAAAGCTACATACCATATGATTCCAGCTATGACATTCTGGAAGGCAAAACTATGGGGACAGTAAAAGAATCAGCGGTTGCCAGAGGTCGGGGAGGAGGGGGGAGGGGACGAACAGGCAGAACAGGGTTTTTAGGGCAGTGAAACTATTCCATGTGATACTATAATGGTGGATACATGTCATCATACATTTGTCCTAACCCATACCATGTATGACACCAAGAGTGAGCCCTAATGTGAACAATGGACTCTGGGTCATAAATAACGTGTTGATGTACGTTCAGGGATTGTGACAAATGTCCCTCTCTGGTGGGGACTGTTGGTAGTGGGGAAGGCTTCCGTGTGGGGAGAGGAATATACTGGATCTGCACTTCCTGCTCAATTTCACCATGAACCTCAAACTGCTCTTTAAAAAAAGATCTATTTAAAAAAACTAACAATCAAACTGAAGGTAAAATAAAACTCCAAAGGGGCATTTGCCTGTAGATCGAAAGTGGCCTCTCTGCATCTTGCCTCCTTTTCTCTAAAGTCTCCAACAGGCCAAAATTATAGCAAAAATCATTATTTACAGAGCCTTGTGCTTATTTCCAATACTGCACTGGCTGCAAAAACAAGAGTGTCCCACGCACGCACCTACACACACACACACGCACACCCCTTGTTTTTGCAGTAGCTCTCCCTGATCTGGATGATCTCTCTAGCGTGTATTACAAGCATACAACATTTTATTGTTTTGTATTCTTTCACAAGATGGTGTGTTGGGTGCAGGCACAAGGGGAGATGGAGGAGAGGCTCGGGAAATTGGTTTATTACACTCGGGTCCGGGAGACAGGAGGGGTGCCGCGCAGGGCCCCATGGGAAAGACAGCATGGCCAGGAGGCAGGAGGCAGGACGTAGGGGAAGGTTTAAGCCACGGCCTTTATTGGGGTTCCTCTGGAATGGCAGGGCAGGGTGAACCATTTAGGACTGGTCAGTGTGCGTGATTTCAGTAGGGGTGGTCCCTAGTTGCCTGGGCCTTGGGCGATGAGGCTGAGGAACAGTGCCTGGAGCCGGTTGGAGGAAGTCTGGCTCTGGACTGGTTCGTTTGTGTATCAAAGGCATTCTCAGGCTGGGTTCTTTGCTGTCTCTAAGAATTGGCTAGAAGGCACAATGTCTCCCTAGCCAAAAAGGTCTTTTTTTTTTTTTTTAAGATTTATTTATTTGAGAATGAGAGAGATCATGAGCAGTGGGGAAGGGTAGAGGGAGAAGCAGGCTCCCCACTGAGCAGGGAGCCCGACGTGGGGCTCTATCCCAGGACGCTGGGATGAGGACCTGAGCCAAAGGCAGAGGCCTAACCGACCAAGTCACCCAGGCGCCCCAAAAAGGCCTTTTAAGCTCTCAAAATGTCATAATATATAGAAAACAAACCAACATGTGTGTGTGTGTGTCACTCTGTGTGTGTGTGTGTCTGTGTGTATAATCTCAGGACTACCCCATGCTCAGATATTTGCCAGGACTCATGAAACTCAGTACATAGTTGTACTCACAGTGGTGCGGTTGTAGGCACAGCTGGATCATAAGGGAAAAAGATACAGACACTGGAGGGTTATGGGCAGGTTCCTTGGGTCCTCTCCCTCCCCTGAGGGGTCATGCAGAGTGTACTCTTGACCCAGCAACAAAAATGTAGCAGCAGGTGTGTGATGCCCAGGGAAGCTCATCAGAGACTCAGCACCCCAGGGTTTCACTGGGGGGTTAGTCCTAGAGACACCTTCTTTCTGCCTGGCTTGTACCAAAATCCCAGACCCCCAGAATGACAGCAAGTGTTCAGCATAAACCATACTGTTTGCACAAATAGTCTAAGCGCCAAGAGCCACCCTTATCAGTTAGGTAATGGTGGGAACACTTCCAAAATTCAAGTTCCCAGATGCCAGCTAAGGACCAACTTTGCAAACAGGCCTTTTTTTTTTTTTTTTTTTTTTTAAGATTTTAGTTTTTTATTTGACACGGAGAGAGAGAGAGCACAAGCAGGGGGAGTGGCAGGCAGAGGGAGAAGCAGGCTCCCCACTGAGCAGAGAGCCCGACGTGGGGCTCGATCCCAGACCCTAGGATCATGACCTGAGCCGAAGGCAGATGTCCAACTGATTGAGCCAACCAGGCATCCCAGCAAAAAGGTCTTCCTTCCTCCCTTCCCTTCTTTCCTTCCTTCTTTCTTTCTTGTCTTTCTTCCTTCCTTCCTTTCTTTCTTTCTTTCAAGAGAGAGAGGTGGGAAGAGGGGAGGGGAAAAGAGAGAATCTTAAGCAGGCTCCATGCCCAGCACGGTGCTCGATCTCATGACCCTGGGATCATGACCTGAGCCAAAATCAAGAGTCAGATGCTTAACCGACTGAGCCACCCGGTCGCCTTGCCAACAGGTCTTTCTAAGGCAAGGCCAGCTAGCTTAGACCTTTGGGGCAGTTATTGAATTGACGTGACCATCACGATTTGGATGGTTGTATTGTGGTTATGCAGGAGAATGTCCTCAGATGTAGAAAATACACACAAAAGAATTTTGCAGTGATGCTGGAAATGTACTATATGTTTCAAGGGGAAAGGGCTTTGTGCCATACCTATAACTTCTCTGTTATGTTTAAGATTGTTTCAAAATAAAAAAGTATTGGGCGCCTGGGTGGCTCAGTTGGTTAAGCGACTGCCTTCGGCTCAGGTCATGATCCTGGAGTCCCGGGATCGAGTCCCACATCAGGCTCCCTGCTCGGCAGGGAGTCTGCTTCTCCCTCTGACCCTCCCCCCTCTCATGTGCTCTCTCTCATTCTCTCTCACACAAATAAATAAATAAAATCTTTAAAAAAAAATATTAAAAAAAACAATATGGAAGAGGGGAGAATCGATGGGGATGTGGGCTGAAGACTGGCCATAATCTGATAAAACTGGTGCTGGGGAGTCGATACATGGTTAGAATACTCTTCTCTCTGCTTCTGTATATATTTCAAATTCTCCATAACAAAATAAAACGAGCAAAAACCCTGTCAGCAAAGATGCCTTTGAAATGTGGTTCCTCCTGGAAGGGGAGGGAGGTTGCATTGGAGGATACTATGTATTCGTCTTCCTGTGTCACTTCTATACACCAATACATGCTCAGAAAATGAGAAATACAGATAAGCAAAACAAATACAAAATCACCACGGCCAGAGATCACCATTGCACTAACCCTGTAACACTGTAGTTAATATTCTTTTTTTATTTTAACTAGGCTCCACGCCCAACATGGGGCTTGAACTCACGACCCTGAGATCAAGAGTCACATGCTCTACGGACTGAGCCAGCCAGGTGCCCCTATAGGTAATATTCTTATTCTTCTGAATATATATATATACATATCTACACACACACACACACCCAGAAGGTAACCCAGGATATAAATAATTGTATGCACACGTATGTGTATAAAGTGATATCATTAACTGGCATACACACACACACACATATACAACACGTGCCAAAATTAAATTATATGGCTGCTTTTTTTTTTAAGGCAGTGGTCTCCATCTTTCCCTTCCTAGATGTTTCCCATATTCCTCATATCTGAATTCCCCCAGTTGACTCAAAAATACCATCTAGAGCTGAACTGTCCAAACCAGTATCTACTCAAGGCCCACACGCTCCATCTGGTCATGACTCTTATGTCTGTTTCAACCTGTCACAACCCCTTCTTTAAGAAACTGGCAAAACATGCCAACCTCTGGGTGTGTTTGGCTCCTTCTCTGCTGGTGTTTCCCTTCTATGGCAAGAAAGGGGCGGAAGGCCTGACCCCTCCAATGAGCAGTTCATCCTGGGATACAGCAAAGGCAATGGCACATTTCAGGTGCATCACATCAGAAGACCTAGAACATCTAGGGGCAACTGGTTGGTTCCATCAGTACAGTGTGCGACTCTTGATCTCAGGGTTGTGAGTTAAGCCCCACACTGGGTGTAAAGATTACTTAAAAATAAAATCTTAGGGGCGCCTGGGTGGCTCAGTTGGTTAGGCGACTGCCTTCGGCTCAGGTCATGATCCCAGGGTCCTGGGATCGAGCCCCGCATCGGGCTCCCTGCTCCGCGGAAAGCCTGCTTCTCCCTCTCCCACTCCCCCTGCTGTGTTCCCTCTCACGCTGTCTCTCTCTCTCTCTCCCTGTCAATTAAATAAATAAATAAAATCTTTAAAAAAATAAAATAAAATAAAATCTTAAAAAAAAAAAAAAAAGATGACCTAGAACATTTCACTGACCCACCAGCCGTGAGTTAGCCATGACCCTGGACTGGCATGAGGACAGCCTGATCCTGGCTCCCAACTAGAAAGTCACAAGTGTGGTGTCACCCTGATGCTGTACCCAGACCCACTGTCCCTTCTATTGGGAGTTTTCTTCTGTAGTTTCCTCTCCCCCACTGGGACAATTTGTTGCTTTCAAACCAAGTAGTAACCAAGACAGTAAAGTTATATTTCCTACTTCAAAGATCTGAGGCACTTTTGGCAAAATAATAAATTTATTACATATGATTGGCAGATAGTTGTTGCTGATATATTATTCTCTTGATGTTTGCGCAAAATTTCAAAATAAAAAATAATTTTATACACCATACAATCACAGGGGTCCTTGAGGGTCTCCACACATTTTTTGAGCTGGCTGACTTTCAGCTGTGAAACCTGGTTCCCAGCCTTGAAGCTGCAGGGGGTTAAGTTTGCCACCCAAGGTGGCTGGAATTTTCCCAGCTATAAGGACGAGGTTCTACTTCAGGGATGAGTGGCCTTCTCTAAAGGGACCGATAAAGCCCCCTGAAAGCAGAAAGGAGAGGAGACAGGCCAGATGGGACTGGGGCTGAATCAGGGGGCCTCCGGAAGGAGGACTGCCCTATAACAGCAGTAGGTAACTTTGAAGTAAGAACTTTCTTCTAGTAGTTTCTAGAACCTGAAGAGGGGACCTGGCAGAACCCTCGAAGGGATCCTGGAGTACCCAGGATGCCAGGGAGGTACGTGCCCTTGGTTAATGAGAAGTCCTGGCCAGTGGTCCCCAGTCCTAGAAGGCACCGGTCAGGTTGTTGGGCAAGGACAGCCCTCGACTAAGACAACCGGGCCCGCACGACCACGCTGGAATTGGTCACACGGGCTCCATAGTGACCAGCCCAGAACTGCGTGTCCTGGCCCCAGTGTTCGAAAGACACAAAGCGGACGCCCATCTTGATGTTGGAGAACACGTGGGTGACCTGTAGGTAGAGAAGAGATCAGGCAGGTTGCACCCCAGCCTTCTTCTTGAAAGCTGAGCCTGGGGCCTTCTGGCTCAGCGGAATCGCATGGTTCCTCATCCTAATTCCTGTCTCCTTGAGTCTGGGTGGGTGGGTTTTGTTCGTAAGCAGGAGCATGGCGGAAGTAATGCTGAGTGACTTCCGCCAAGTGACTTCCAAAGCTAAGTCAGAAAAGGCAATGTAGCTTCTTTTGGTTTCTCTAGAACCTTCCTGGTGGAATCCTGAGCCACTAGTAAGTTGAGTCTGGCTGCCCTGAGGTTGCCATGATTTGAGGAAGTTCAAACCAGCCCTCGCAGAGAGATGCCACACTGAAGCTCTGGGACTAAATGAAGCCACCAGATGCTATATGCACACGTACACAAATGTACACACGCACACGCACACACACACCCCACCCAGCTCTTCAGCTCCAGCCATTGTCTGAAAGCAACCGCCCAAGAGACAGGAACCAGAAGCATCCCCAGCAGAGCCCTCCTTATAGAAACCACAAGAGGTAATAGATAACGTTCCCAGGCCCTACCACCCCTCTCCCCGTGTCCCTGCCAGAGACTCACCTGAAAGCAGACATTGTTGTTCCACTGTTGGATGGGAACGGGCATAGCAGAGAATTTATCCAGGACAGTCTGGTTGGCATCTAGAAGTTGGACAAGGAGTCGGTACATACAGCCACTGTCGTGTCGGGCTCCCCACCTGTGGGAGGAGGGAGGCCTTGAAGGCTGGACATGCCCACCTCATCTCTTTGGGTGTCTGCCTGCCTCCCCCCAGAATGGCCTCCCCGTGTCTGCAAATCCAAAACATATCCTCGGCTCCGCACGCCCTGTGTCACCTGGGAGCTTGGCCCCACTGCAGACCCAGTGACTCAGAACCTGTACTAAACGAGGTCCCCAGCTGGTGCACAAGGACATGCATTCTCGAAGCAGTGACTCAGAGCAGCCACCCTTCAAGGCACCTCCTCCAGTATTATTCAGGTGACAATGGAAATTGCTCAATGTTTAAATGGTGGCAAAAGATGTAATTTCCAATGGGTACATTGACATTTTAAAATACAACTTTCATATCAGTCATTGAAAAGGATCACGGGAGGAGCACCTAGCTGCCTCAGTCAGTGGAGCATTTGAGTCCCACACGGGTAGAGAGATTACTTAAAAATAAAATCTTTAAAAAATAAAAAAAATAAAAGGACCACGGGAATCTATATTTAGTCACGATGGGATACCCAGCAATATTAAAAACAAAACACAACAACATCCAATGTCCATCGATGGTAAATGGATAAATTACGGTATATGCACATAACAATGGTATACAGCAATGAAAGCAAACTCACTGCGGTTACATACAATTAGGAATCAATTTACGAACATGCAGTTGAAAGAAGCTAGAAACAAAACATATACTGTGGGACTCTCTCTCTCAAGTACAAAAATGGACAGAACTTGGGGCGCCTGGGTGGCTCAGTTGGTTCAGCATCTGCCTTCAGCCCAGGTCATGATCCCAGGGTCCTGGGATCGAGCCCCACATCGGGCTCCTTGTTCAGTGGGGAGCCTGCTTCTCCCTCTCCCTCTGCCTCTCCCCCTGCTTGTGTTCTCTCTCTCTGTCAAATAAATAAATCTTAAAAAAAAAAAAAATGGACAGAACTTATCTATGGTAACAGAATTCAGGATGGCGGCTACCCTGGATGGGTAATGATGGGAAAGGAGCTGGTAACATGAATGTGTTCACTCTGTGATAATTCAGAATCACATACCTAAAACATGTACACTTTAAATAAATAAATAAAATATGTAAATTTAAAAAATGTACACTTTTGATGCTAGAAGTTAAAAGTTTAACTCAAGGGTAACGGGCTGTAAAAATACACAAATAAGTTTCTTCTTTCAGAGACTTCTCATCATTCTACTTCTTAGAATTAGATGTCTGCTCTACTTCTCCCACACAATTCTGTCCTCATGTAATAGTGACATATTCTTATTTTCTTCTGACCGGTCAAAAGACCGCCCCTCCATTCTGCGCTCTGCCAACCACATACCAAAATATACATATATGAACAGAAATTAAAATTTTTTTCTGTGACCATAAAGGTCTAAGTGTTAACATTTTTCCTTTGGATTGAATTATTACCCAGCAGTGGTTCCCAGACTTGGCTGCAGATTGGAATCATCTGGAATTTATTTATTTATTTATTTGACAGGAGAGAGGTAGCAAGAGCAGGAACACAAGCAGGGGCAGTGGGAGAGGGAGAAGCAGGCTTCCCGGTGAGCAGGGAGCCCGACGCGGGGCTCAATCCCAGGACTCTGGGATCATGACCTGAGCTGAAGGCAGATGCTTAATGACTGAGCCACCCAGGCACCCCTGGAATCATCTGGGATGTTGACAAGATATTGTATAGCAAAGAATTTAGCCTTGTCCGGAGGTATGGTGGGGCTTTGCTCTCAGCTTCTGGGAGGTTCTTTCTGGATCCTTGGAATATTATGGCTGCTGGAAGTATCTTTGTTTGCCTGGGGACCTTGGGTCATAAGGATAGTCTACCAATGGGATTACAGTGGGGGGTGGCCGCATCCACACATAGTCTCACCGTGGGGGCTAGCCACTCCAGGAAGACCCAACAATGTGGCTTAAGATATGTCAGGTGCTATCAGTTGACCAGCAGTCCGAGATTAACCACGGGATGAAGCCCCAATAGAAATTCTGGGCAATGAAGCTCAGGTGCACTTCCCCGGTCGGCAATATTCCATGCATATTGTCACATGGCTGCCAGGGCAGGATTGCATCCTGACTCCATGGCAAGAGAGCAACAGAAGCTCTGTGTTTGGTACTTCTGTGTTTCGATGCTGCCCTAGCTCTTCTTCCCTTGGCTCATTTTTGACCTGTTATGTTTTCCTTGTAATAAACTGTAATCATGTAATCGTTCAGTGAGTTCTATGAGTCTTCCCAGTGAATTATGGAAGGTGAGGGTGGTTTTGCGAATCCCCCAAACTTACAGCTGGTGTCGACGTGAGGTTGGTCTTGGGGACTGTGCCCACTAACTTTGCAGTCAGCTCTAAACTTCTCAGATACTGAGACCCAGCTCTCACCCACAAGCACTCTGATTTAACTGGGATGGGGTGTGACCCGGGCATTGGGAGTTTTCAGTGTTCCTGCGTAATGGACAGCAAAATTTGGGAACCACTAATTTTTACGATCAAAGGGCACACCGCTGACCAAAACAACACAAATATGTTACAACAGTTTGATAACTAATGACTAAATTACAAACAGTTTTATTGTAAAACACATCTCCTAATGAGATGGATTTGCAGAGTGGGGGTAAGTTAGGGTGTCTTTAGTTAAAAGTGAATTTGGGAGTGCCTGGGTGGCTCAGTTGGTTAAGTGTCTGACTCTTGATTTTGGCCAGGACATGATCTCAGGGTTCTGGGATTGAACCCCATGTCTGGCTCTGTGCTCAGCTGGGAGTCTGCTTGGGGGTCTCTCTCTCCCTCTCCATCTGTCTCTCCTCCCTCCCCCTGCCTCTCTCAAATAATAAATAAATCTTAAAAAAAAAAAAGTGAACTTGGGGGCACCTGACTGGCTCAGTCAGTAGAGCATACAACTCTTAATCTCAGGGTTATGAGTTCAAGCCCCACGTTGGGCATGGAGCCTACTTAAAAACAAAACAAAAAACCGAAGTAAAAGTAAATTTGGTAAGGCTGAAATTTCAAGCAGTCACTTTGCCTAACTCTCTGGTAGTCTTTACATCTGGGGGGCCGCACACCATAGTGAGGGGCTTGCTTTTTCTGTAAGACTTGAGGACTCTGAGAAAGGGATTGGACAAGGACAAACCATATGATGTTACCACCAGAGATATGATGTGTAGCTGGTAATTTTAGAACCAGGGAACACAGCTGTAGAGGATCTGGAATTGCCGCCTTTGAAATGATCTGGGTCATTGGAAAGTCTTCGTGTACACATACCCTAGTTTCAAGACCATCACTACAGAGCATAAGCTCTACAGAGGAGTCTGAGCCTAATTTCAGGTCTCCCCAATCCCTAGCTGTGCCACCAGAGCAAATCTCCTCCCCTTTCTGAACCTCTCGATTGCTCCCAAAGCTCTGAAAAATCTGAGGTCTTGAAATATACATTCTCAGAGGATCAAGGCTCAGAAAAACAAAAACAAAAAACAAAACCCCAAAAAACACAACTAAAACACTTCACCCTTATAAAGCACTGGCTATGTGCTTGACATGTGACCCTATCTTGTAAAGATGGGGATGCCGAGGCACACTGGGACTTGCCCAAAGCCATAAAGATGCAGAGCCAGGGACCTGGAAAAGTCTGGCTCCAGAATGTCAACTTAGGCAACTATCCTACACTGGGACCTCCTAAGGCAAGGAGCATGTCATTCACAGACAAGACTGAGCTGGGCCAAGTCCTCCTGTAACTAGATCCAATCTGGCATCTTGCAATCCGGCTCCATTTGGGGGTGAGGAGAGGGGCTCAAGGGTTAAGTCATTCACCTCCCTGAGCTGCATCTCTTTATCTGTAAGGGATTGTTAGAGGTGGCCTCAATGAAGTCACCCATGCAATGGTCATGGCGCCTGTGGTCAGTGCTGAGCAAAGGGCTGTTTTTGTCACCATACTCACCAGTCAGAGACACAAATCTCAATCTTGCCACTATCTAGTAGCTCTGGCCACAAACCCTCCTCCTCCAGGTCCAACACCTGCTTTTTGCGACACCAGCTAGGAAAGAGGGAGAAAAGTCAATGAGAACGGGCAGGTCTTCCTCACAACGGGCCCGGCCCTTGCGGGGTAGGGACATTCACCTGAAGGAAGACACGAAGCAGGTCTGCGAGGGGGCCCCGGGCACCGTTGACCTGTTTCCCTCCACCACCCAGCCGTCCCCACCGTGCTGCACCATCCATTTCCGGAGGCCCTCTGTTAAATACAAGAGGCTTGCGCCCAAGTTCCTCGCCCGCCCACCCGCCGGCCGCCGCCTCCCCCCACCGGCTCCGGTGGAGCCCCGCCCCGGCCCCGCCCCCAGGGCGGCCCCCCGCCTCCCCCGCCCCGCCCTCCGGCCCGGTGCTTCCCCACCCTGGCCGCAGGGGTTGCGGATGAGGTTGCGTCCGATCGGGCGGCGCTCGCAGAAGCGGCCCAGGAGGCTGGGCCTGCCGTCGCGGGCTGGGGGCAGGCAGCTGCGGGCGAGCGGCAGCAGGACGCCGTGGTCCCGGGCCAGGATGAGCAGCCACAGGGCCTGGCAGTCCACCAGGGCGCGCCAGCCCCGGCACACCCGGCGGCAGCACCCCAGCAGGGTGCGCGGGGGCACGTGGCTCAGCACCACCAGGAGCAGCTCCGGTGGCAGTTGGCTCAGGTCCAGCGCCTCCTCGGGTTCGGGCTCCGGCGGGGGAACCCGGGCGGGCCGGCCCCGGGAGGCCGAGGCGCCCATGGTCCCCGCCGACCTCCCGCCAGCCCGCGCCAGGTTCGGTGGTGACTGCGGGAGAGTAAGGTCAAGGAGTCAGGGGCCCGCAGCCTCCGCGGCGCGCGCAGCTGCCGCCGGCCCCGCCCCGGCCCCACCACGCCCCGGCTGCGGCCCCGGGTCCCAAGCCCCCACCTCCCAACCCGATCCAGCCCGCCCCGCGCACCCGGCCCTGCGCGCGGCGCCGGGGCCGGCCCGCCCCCCGAGTCCTACCTTGGATCACAGCCAGGGCCCCTCGCCGGCGGGCTCTCTCCTGTCCCCTTGCGTCCCCTTCCCAGCGTCCATCCTTTTACTCGCCAGCCCCTCCCTTTCTAACAGCCAGCACTTCCCAGCCCCCAGCCCAACCTCCCTCTGGCCGGCCGGTCTCTGCGCTCCCTTCCCTCTGGCGGCCCGGCGGCCCCACCCCGGCCCCCAGCCAGCCCCTTCCCGCACCATCCGTACTCGCCAGACCCCCTCCTTCCCGGGTATTCCCCCGGTGGCGGGTGTGGGGAGGACTATGGAACCGGACCTGACGCCGCAGACGAGCGAGGGGCGGGGCCGCCGGGATCCGGGGTCTGTCCGCACCCGCCCGCCTCTTGGAGTGCGGGTGACTCCGCCGCAGGACGCCTGGCGAGGAACAACTGCGGTTATTTTGGTCAGGCATCCGGGCGGGAGGCCTCACACCCGTTCACTCCTTTAAAAATCCCCATCGCCTTTATGGTGGGGCAACGTTATCCCCATTTCACGGGAGAAAACAGGTGGGGTAGGCGCCAAAGGCGTATCTATTTGACTCCAAAAATGAGTGCTCTAACCAGAAATAACACCGGCCACCGTTTACAGAGCGTCTTCCTACCAGTCAGGGTGGCGACCCCCTGAGGTGGGTACCGCTATGTGCCCCCTTCACAGGTGAGAAAACCGAGGCCGGCAGAGGCCAAGTGACTTGCGCAGGGTCACCAAGCTAGTAGATGACAGAGCTTCGATTTGAACCCAGCCAGGCTGGCTCTAGAATCCCTGCTTTTAACCTCTATACTAACTCCACCCAGTAAAAACAAAATGTAAGCCACACATGTAGTTATAAGTATCAGCAAATAAAACCAGACATGGATCCTTGTCCATGTGGAACTTAGATGATGAACAGAAGACATAATAAGCAAATTATAGAGTGTTGGGCAAGTAATTAAAAATAAAAATCTCCTGCCAACCTTGGAAAACCTCTCCGTAAACAGGAAAGAATGAAGCCGTTTTATTATTAAAGCATTAAACCAGACGACAATGCACATGGGCCGTGATGAACAAGAGACATGACATGTAAATTACATAGTGCCTTAGAAGCTAATTAATGCTATGGAGGAATAGACTAGGAAGGGGAATAGGGCACAAGCAGTCTGGGTGGGAGACCTTAATTCTGAAAGATAGATTGACTATTACCCTGGCCTATTTCTTTTCAACACATACGTTTTCAATCAACTTTTGACGTTTTCAAACCTGTCCAAAAGTGGAACAGTGTAAGGAGCACCCAGGTCCACGATTACCTCCTGGCCAGTCGGGTTTCATCCCCGCTCCCACCCACTTGCTCCCCGCTGAAAATTTGAAGCAAATCTTAGACATTACACCCTTCTATCCATAACGAAAATTATTTTTTTCACGTAACAGGTCAGCTGTGGAAATCTTTTTGATAATGAGGTTATGAAAATTGGTTATGACCCAAGTATATGAGTTCAAAAAAAATTTTTTTTTTTAAGGTTAGAAAAAAGTTTAAGGGGCGCCTGGGTGGCTCAGTCGGTTAAGGGTCTGCCTTCAGCTCAGGTCATGATCTCAGGGTCCTGGGATCGAGACCTGCATGGGGCTCCCTGCTCAGCGGGAAGCCTGCTTCTCCCTCTCCACTCCCCCTGCTTGTGTTCCCTCTCTCACTGTGTCTCCGTCTGTCAAATAAATAAATAAAATCTTTAAAAAAAAAGTTTAAGAACTGAAAGTAGGATAAGAAGGCAACACTGACAAGTCAGATTCTTTCCCATTTCTTAATTCTTCTCAGAGGCAATCTCTGTGAACTCCTGGAATGAGGGCCCAAGCTGTACTCTGATAAAAAGAAAAACAAATGGGGCACCTGGCTGGCTCAGTCGGTGGAGCATGTGACTCTTGATCTCAGGGTTGTGAGTTTGAGCCCCACCTTGGGTGTAGAGATTACTTAAAAATAAAATCTTAAGGGGTGCCTGGGTGGCTCAGTCGGTTGGGCGACTGCCTTCGGCTCAG
Organism: Neomonachus schauinslandi; assembly: GCF_002201575.2. NCBI lineage: Eukaryota > Metazoa > Chordata > Mammalia > Carnivora > Phocidae > Neomonachus > Neomonachus schauinslandi. Next base: position 13,457,637 of record NC_058418.1, on the reverse strand, counting down.
ATCATGATCCCAGGGTCCTGGGATCGAGTCCCACATCGGGCTCCCTGTTCTGCGGGAAGCCTGCTTCTCCCTCTCCCACTCCCCCTGCTTGTGTTCCCTCTCTCGCTGTGTCTCTCTCTGTCAAATAAATAAATAAAATCTTAAAAAAAAATAAAATAAAATCTTAGGGGCACCTGGGTGGCTCAGTCGTTAACTGTCTGCCTCAGGCTCGGGTCATGATCCCAGGGTCCCATGATCGTGATCGTGATTGTGATGATGATCGAGCCCCCAAGGGGAGTCTGCCTCTCTCTCTGCCCCTCCCTCCTGCTCGGCTCTCCCTGGCTATCTCTCTTTCTCAAATAAATAAATAAAATCTTTAAAACAAACAAATATAGGGCGCCTGGGTGGCTCAGTTGGTTAAGCGACTGCCTTCGGCTCAGGTCATGATCCTGGAGTCCCGGGATCGAGTCCTACATCGGGCTCCCTGCTCCGTGGGGAGCCTGCTTCTCCCTCTGACCCTCCCCGCTCTCATGTGCTCTCTCTCATTCTCTCTCTCTCAAATAAATAAATAAATAAAATCTTAAAAAAAAATAAAAATAAAAAAAAACAAACAAATATAAATGGGGTCAAGAAGTGCCTACCACCTAGAAGGTGATGAACAGAATAATGGCTCCCAGGAGGGGGGTGGTGTGCCAAGCACCCTAGGGGCCCTTTGGGAAGGTTATGGGGGCATTTTGGTGCCATGGGAATGGGGAGAAGATGTCGCTGGGAAGCCACACACAAGACAATGCCACTCAGTAAAGAACTGTCCTGGATTCCTTTCTTCTGGTAATTGGTGTCCTGTGCATTCTCGTGTAGGGGGAAGAAAGCCTGTTAATCTGAGCCTAGAACCCAATTCCATTTTGCATGTCAATGTAAAGTGGGTTTACACGGAATTGTCCAGGGCATGCAGCTACTGGGCAACTGGAAGATTGTGCTTGGCTTGGTGGGGACTTGACTGGTTTATTCTCCAATTCACAAAACCAGAAAATCTCTTCATCTAGGCAGTGCCAGCTGTGGGTTTTATGGAGCTCCAGGGAGCCCACAGGGAGGGAGGAGTATCCTGGGGCTACATCAAACTCCCCGGGGAGATTTTTTTAAAAAACGTGGATTCTGAATCATCAGGTCTGCCCGGGTAACAAGTTCCCAGGGGATTTTGAAAATTATGTCTCTCCTTTTATCTCACCTTTTTGTTATAGTTAGGGTTATTTTATGAACATTTTAAGAATTATCTGTGGAAGTAGCTTTAATTATCTGAGTATTTCATTTCAAAAGAGTAAAGGCAGCTTGAGAAATTATTTGCTATAAATCAGGGAGGTGGCTCTGGTGGGGATGGGGTGGGAAGGGCTCCCCTGTGGGTGGGGGGGTACTGGTGCTTCTCTCCACTGGAGGTGTGTTTGGGAGGTTGGGTGGGGGGTTACCTGCCTGGCCAGTTTGCAGAAGGAGAAACTCTGGAACACCGAGGTGTTGGGAGGTAGGCTGCGTGATTAATTCCAAGGGCATTAAAGGGTCACCAGCTTGGTTTCCATGCCCCTACCTCTCCTGTCCAGAGGCCACTGGCTGTATTTTGATCCCAGGTAAAGAAACTTGACAGCGAATAGCCCCTTTGTATGGAGCGAAGGTCGGAGGGAGCAGGTAACTAGTTAAACCTTGCTCTCAGAAGAGTGGGGATGTATCTGCACAGAGGCCTACTCCCAGAGGCAGTTGGGGATAATCTAGCCCTTTCTTAAGATGTGATTCAGCCCTCCCTGGAATGCCCATTTTTCCTAGGGCAGGGGAGAAGCTGGGGTGTCAGTGTAAAACCCTCCAGGCTCTTCCCCCAACCCAGCTTCTGGGGGGGGTCAACAATGCACCCAGTTATAAACAAAAGAGCCATAGAACCCACAGATCTTTGCCCACAAGAAGTAATTCCTCCAACTGAAGCCACAGATATAATCAAGACCTTAAGAAAAGTTGGACCGGGGCCAGTCTTCAGGGTTAAACACACCAACAAAATAAGAGGCTTTAAGAATCAAAACACCAGGCTACCTGGGTGGGAGACACGCCTAGCAGCCTTTGAAAAGAAATAGGGTCAGGCAAGCAAGGGGTGTGCGCGCGTGCATGCGTGTGTGTTGGGGGGGGGGGACCTGAAGGGAGAGCAGTGGGTTCGGAGGGTCTAAAGGGAGTGGGGAGGGTGAGGGCCAGGAGGGGCTGCCTCCACCCAGAAGAATTCACCCTCCACCCTGTCTGCAGCCCGCGGGACTGTCTAGCCGGAATATCCAAAATGACAGATCAAATGAACATTCAAGTATGACAATGGTATTGTGGTTTTGCTAAAAAAGGGAGAGAGGGAGAGAGAACCTTATCTTTTAGAGATACACCCTGCAAGTATTTTTGGAGGAAATGCTAAGGATGTCTGGGATTGCTTTAAAATAATCCAATGGGGTCACCTGGCTGTCTCAGTCGGTAGAGCATGCAACTCTTGATCTCGGGGTTGTGAATTTGAGCCCCATGTTGGGTGTAGAGATTACTGAAGAAAAGAAATCTTAAAAAAAAAAAAATGAAATAAGATAATCCAGTGGGGCAGGGAGGCTGGTGGAAGTGTAGATTTAAAAAAAGATTGACCACAAATTGCACTAACCTCAATCATCAGGGAAAAACAAATTAAATCCAGTAACACCCACTAGAATGATGAAAACACAAAAAACTCAAGACAGAAAACCAGTGTGGGAATGTGAAGCAATTGACTGGAACCTGTCCACAGCCTGTGGAGAGAGGGGCTACCATGTTGGAAAATGGTTTGACAGTACCTACTAGAATTGAACATGTACCAGTCACAGAAAGACAAAAATTGTAGGATTCCCCTCTTATGAGGTACCTAGTGCCTAGTAGAATGGTGGGTGCCAGGGGACAGGGACTGGGGGCAGAATGGGGAGTTATTTATTTATTTTTTAAAAAAGATTTTATTTATTTTTTTGACAGAGAGAGACATAGTGAGAGCAGGAACACAAGCAGGGGGAGTGGGAGAGGGAGAAGCAGGCTTCCCGCAGAGCAGGGAGCCCGATGTGGGACTCGATCCCAGGACCACCCTGCGTTCATGACCTGAGCCCAAGGCAGATGCTTAACGACTGAGCCACCCAGGCGCCCGGAATGGGGAGTTATTAATGAGTACAGAGTTTCAGCCTTACAAGAGGGAAAGAGTTCTGGAAGTTGGTTGCGCAACAATGTAATTGCACTTGACATCTGTGCATACTGAAAACTGGTAAGTTTTTAAGATGGTAAATTTCAGGGGGGCCTGGGTGGCTCAGTTGGTTAAGTATCTACCTTTAGCTCAGGTCATGATCTTGGGGTCCTGGGATTGAGTCCCGCATCGGGCTCCCTGCTCAGCAGGGAGCCTGCTTCTCCCTCTCCCTCCTGCTCCTGCTCTCTCTCTTTCTCTCTCTCGCTCATGTTCTCTCTTTCTCAAATAAAATAGATAAATTTTTTTTAAAAGATGGTAAGTTTGACATTTTACTGCGACTCAGAGTTTTTTGCATGGAAAAATATTAAGATTCCATTTACAAAAGCAATGAAAACCTCGAGGTGGCTCCAAATAAATCCAACAAAAGATACGCAATACTTTATGCAAAAGTTTGTGAAACTTTATTATAGGGCGTTAAGTAAAAGTTAACTAGTGACACACAAAAGAACAAAGATTCTACACATCGCCATATGGACAAATCCAAAAGCACGTCCTCGGGGCACACATGACATTGTAGGTTGGTGAGCACAATATACCATACGTAGAACTTAAGAACACGTAAAACGATGCTATACGTATGATCATTGTGGGACAAACATGTAGAAGGAGCCACAGTGCGGGAGGGGCGGGTGGGATTGAAGGAGGGGGAAGATGCACAGAGGAGCATTTGGGTTGTCAAAGCTAGGGCTTGAAACCTGCCAGTCTTGGCTTCAGAATCCCTCTCGGCTCTACTCCAAGTTCATGGATTCATGGCACCTGCCTCCGCCTGAGCCTGGAGCGCCAACCCCTCGCTGAGCCCGACTCCTTCATCCAGCCCCCACCCTGACCACATGCCCCCACGCAGCATGTAGGATGTTGGCTCAGGAAAGTTCAACCACCATCCCAGGGTAATCCTGGCAGCCCTTGACCTCCCCATCCATATGCCAGAGACAGAATCCCCACAAGAAAACCACCTCCCCAAGGGCCACGACATCCACACTAACACCAGTTTCCTCCACCAGATCTGGAGGCCGACGGACCCCATGCCCTCCTCCTGAGCTTAGGCAAGTCACCTGTCTTCTGTCAGAAGCTCTGTTTCTTCCTGAACTAAATGTGGGCTGTTGCCTTTACTCCCCGAGTTAGACAACAGTTTCCTGATATGGCCCATAACAGTTATCCTGCAGCAGCCCCATGCAGAACTAGTTAAAATGAACTATGACCCTGTGAGGAAGTGCCACCATTAATTCACAAGTTCTACAAGCATTTACTGGGCACTGACTGTTTGCCAGGCTAGGTGCTGGGGAACATAGGAGCAAATGCAACAGGCAAAGCACTTACCCTCTTGGAGTTGAAAGCAATTAAGTAAAGATGTTAATAAATGAAGAATATAGGAGGGTGGTGAGTACTATGGGAAAAGGAAAAAAAAAGCAGAAGAGGGGGTTAGAAAGTACAGGGGATGAGGCTGAAGTTTCAGGCAGGGCACTCAGGGCTCTCACGGAGAAATTGACCCTTGAACTGCGATCTGAAGAGGATAAGGGCTTAGATCACAATGGTATCTGGGGAAGGAGTACTCCTAGAAGGGAGAATGGCAAGTGCAAAGGCCCTGTGGCAGGAGCAAGGAATAATAAGAAGGCCTATGTGGCTGGAGTCCAGGGAGCAAAAGGGAGAGTGGTTGAAAAATGCCCCCAGATAGGTGATGAGGGCGGGCTGTGGGGGCGTTGTCTTTTCCCCTGGTAAGTTGGAGCCACAGAGGGCTCTGAGCAGGGGAGATGTGACCTGACTTAGGTGTTCACAGGCGCCCTCTTGCTGCATGTGGGAACAAGAGCCTATAGGTAGCATGGGAAGCAGGATGGTGTCAGGAGAGGAGGTTAGACTGGACTGGGGCACAGGCATGGGAGCAAGGAGAAGTGAATGCTTCTGGATAGATGTGTAAGTGGAACGGACAGGATTTGCTGGAGAATGGGTTTGGGGTGCGAGAGCCACACTGAGGATGCCTGGGTCCCCAGGCAAACGTGTTTGTGGAGTCCCTGTCTATAGAAATGACTGGAAATGTGGTCACTAAATTCATGGCGCCAGGTGAGGTATGGCAAGTTACCACTCAAGATTTAGAATAATGGGCACGGAAGAAGTACTTACGTATTTGCTTACTGCTCAACCCGTGCCCGTGAGATTCTTCCGGAGTGTCCAAGTTCATCGCCAGATGTGTCACTTCTGGATAATCTAATAGCCCACATCACGCAAGAAAGGGAGCAATCTTCTATTACTCACTATTCTTGTCTCTGCTCATCTCTAATGCTTAATACTTAGCTCAGGTGATGCCATGGCTCATGACATTTCTTCCTCCTTTGTGCCGCTGTGAACACCTGCTTCCGGTGATGCTCTCATAGGTTCTACTGGTTGATGCAGACCCCAAAGGCAATGCTTAACCGACCAATGCAGGGAAACGCGAGTGAGAATTTTTCTGGTCCTGTTAAATTGTCCTGTTTGGAATTTCATAGCAGGAATGTAGAATGCACCTTCCCGCCCGGTCTTCCTTATGCTCTTCAGGCCAAAGTGCCTGCATTCCTAGTGCCTGTCAACCTTGACCATGCCTTCTACATACCACACCCGGTGAGGATAAGCAAAACACAAAGAGGGGTCTTGCTTAACACGGTAGGGGAGTATCTTGTTGCCCATCGCCTGGAAGGGCCCAGGGTGTGGTGGGCTTGGGGTCTGGATAGCTCTGCAGATTATGGAGAAGACACTGGCCTGTGCTTTGAAAGCCTGGTGTCTTTTTTTGGGCAGCAGGAGTTACAGGCCATGAGTAGTCGTTTCTGTGGTAGAAATAAAAAGATCTTCACAGATAGCAGAGAAAGAAGTAGAGAAGTCCTCTCTGAAGGGACATAGCCTTATTGTAAATCCAAATGTACTAAATAAATCCTTCCACAAAATACAATTTACTCAATATTTACTAAACACAATTCTCAGATAATAGCCTACTGTCCAGGAGCAAGAATTCCTGGCCCCCTTAAAGGTAATTTTCTAGCTGGACTAAGAAGCAAACGGACACGAGATAGGTTCACAGGAGAAAATCAAATTTAATAGGCACACATACAGGGAATCCATATAGACATGGAAATTCCAAAGACACTCAGGCAAAATGAGGTTTATGTGTTCTTCTGAAGTAAGGAGAAGGGGGTAGAGGTCTGGGGCTTCAGAGGAAATCAATGTACTTCACGGGTTTGGTAATTAGAAATTTGCCCTACCCCACAGATGGGTCACTCAGATAAAATTTATCTCTGTTAATAACCATTATTCTGGGAAAGGCCCCCAATTGGGATTCTTCTGTGTAGTTAAGGGAGGGGCAAAAGTTTCTCTTGAACTCACAGGGTCTCAAGTGCCTTCAGCTCAAAATAATCCATAGGCCAAAGGGACACATTCTGGAGGACCTGTCCTGAACCCTTTCACTGTTTAAACCAGAATACAACCTGAGTGTTTAAATAATCTGTATTTTGATCAGGAAGCATATGGTGGGGGTTTTATCTTTATTCAGCCTTTTTCCTTCTTCTCTACTGTGTTTCTCGCCTTGTGGGTCTACTTTCCTACTCACACAGGACACTTCACTCCTGATACTTCCGGTCACCAAATGTGTGGAGGTTTTCCCCACAACAAGCAAACTGGGGTCCTACAATTTAACTCCATTCCGACACTATCTACCCACAGATGACGTTGGAACCCAAAGGTTCAGGGCTGAGTTCCACGGGACTGCTCCCCAATCCGGACCCCCCCACCCCCATACACTTCAGACACCCAACCCTCAAGTTCCGATTATCATCTGTGCTTCTGACCAACCAGCTCTATAGATCATAGATTGGAGGTCCCAAAGAGCCCCTGCCTCGAGTTCCATTAATATGCTAGAGCAGCTCCTAGAACTCAGGGAAACACTTAGACCTACCTGTTCATTAAAGGAGATGATAAAAGATACAGATGAAGGGATACAAAAGAGGAGGTCTTGGAGTGTCCCAAGTGCAGATACTTCTATCCTCATGGAATTGGGATGCTTTACCCTCCCAGTGTTGATGTGTTTGCCCACCTGGAAGCTCTCCGAACCCCCTACTCCTGAGATATTCTGGAAGCTTCCTCACATAGGCATGAGCAATTATTAACACCATTGTAAGCTCCATTTCCAGCCCTTTCTCCCCTTTCTCTCCACCCAGAGGCACCTCACCAGAACACAAGATATTCCCTGTGCTCTTATCACTTAAGAAATGACAAAGATTTTAGAAGCTCTGTGCCGGGAACCGGAGGCAGAGACCAATATAGGTATTTTCTTTTTTTTATTTTATTATGTTATGTTAATCACCATACATTACATCATTAGTTTTTGATGTAGTGTTCCATGATTCATTGTTTGTGCATAACACCCGGTGCTCCATGCAGAACGTGCCCTCTTTAATACCCATCACCGGGCTAACCCATCCCCCCACCCCCCCTCAATATAGGTATTTTCTATTGTCTCACAGATGGTATGTTATGTTTCAAGTCATAGAACTTAAGCCTCCTTTACGGGGTTTAAAAAAAAAAAAAAAAGCCCTCAGAGGACGGGCAGAGACTACCTAACCCTTGGCCTAGAACCGGGGGAGGTTTTGGCAAGACCGTCCAGGGCCGCTGGTGACCGTGGTGGCATGTGTGGGTACAAGACACCTGTGCCCCACCCCGCCCTTGGGGGCTGGGGGCACAGGGCAATGAGAACTGTAGCTTGGACCCACGACTCAGCTCCAGCCCAAGGGGTGGTGGTGGACAGGGGATGACCCAGGACCCTGAACTTGTCCTCTGTCTGAGTGAATGAGAGGCGTCCAATATCAACAGGGCAGCCGGGTACTGGCAGCCAGCCAGCAGGGGCCCCCAGCCTGCCAGGCTGCTCTCCCGGAACTGGGGTCCAGCCACCAGGCCCCCGGGACCCAACCGCATCAGGGCAAGAGTCCACGAGTTCCTCAGGGTTTCTAGCCGACCCCATGCACACGGGGGGCTGTGGCGTGGGTAGCCATCGAGCCTTGGGAGCCCCCTGAAGGGGTGAGAAACAGGATGGGGCCCACGTGGGTCCCAGCCTAAAGTCGGGGTACCTACTCAGACCCCACTGCCGCCCTAGCTTAGAGAATTTCGGGGAAAGTGCTACAGAGTGCAGCCCCCCTCCCCCCAGCTGGTTGCAGGATGCTCCTGATGGGGTGTGAGAGGAACCGAAAAGTCTAGGGGTGCACGCCAAGGTTTCTGGTTAAAGAAGGGAAGAGCTTGGCTGCCGTTTACTGAGAGGGGAAGGACGGGGAAGAAGCAGGTGCGGAAGGGCTAGGGAATCAGGACTCAATTTGGGAGAAATGGCCGTTCAGAAAAGTGGAGCCCAAAGGCTCAGAGTAAGGACGTGAACCCATTTTTGTCTCGTCACCCACAGGTGACACTGTCTGTCCCAACCCAGTGTGGGCTAGCATTTTAAAGCCCTGACATACTAGGCCTCGTGTGCAAGAGCTCATCAATGATCTCTGTCACCCCACCATGGGCGTCCCAACCCTCTGTAGGGGGAACAGTAGGAGGCTCAGAAAGGTCTTGCCCCTCAGACTGGGGCGGGGGGCGGGGTGGTGGCAGAGATCAGTGGCCTTGAGGCCAAACCTTAAGCATGTGCCCATGGATCAGTTCCTCCCCTCCCAGTCCCGGGCCAGGTTTTCCTGAGCCTCCCTCTCCTCCTCCCTCAGGGAATTGGGAGCTGAGGGGGCCTTCAGTCCTGCTATCTTATTTGCATTGGTCAGAGCCCGGTGACCAGCCCTGTGAGGAACCCCGGGCAAAGGCTCATGGGAAAGGCCCTCAAAGGGAGGTGACCCCCTGCCTGGGACACTGTGAAATGGTAACTATGCCTGTGGGAGTCTTTGCTCAGATGTCACCTTCTTGCCAGACCTCCCCTGACCGCCACGTTTAATGGTTACCACCCTACCCTTTCTTTGCCCCTCGTCCTGCTCTGTTTTTCTCGGAAGCCTTCCATAAACTTCTCCACCGGCTCCCTTTCACAGTCTCGCTCATCCAGCTACTGGATGTGGCCACCTTCCCGCGCTTCCCAGGCTCACTCCGCCAGTGCTCCCCCGTTCAGCTGGTCAGCTCAGCCTCCCTGCTGGAGCCCTCTTCTCATTCCCTGTGGCTGCCGTAACGAGCCACAGACGTGGTGGCTTAAAACAGAAATTTATTCTCTGACTCTTCTGGAGGCTGGCAGTCCAAATTTGGCTTCACTGGGCTAGAGTCAAGGTATGGGCAGGGCTGCATTCTTTCTGGAGGCTCTAGGGGAGAATTCATTCCTTGCTGCTCCCAGCTTCTGGCTGGCTCTTGGCAACTCCTTGTGGCTACATGGGTCCGATTCTGCCCCTGAAGTCACATTGCCTCCTCCTCTTCTGTATGTAACCTCCTTCTGTCTGTCATTTATTTTATTATTTTTTTTAAAGATTTTATTTATTTATTTATTTGACAGAGAGAGAGAGCACACAAGCAGGGGGAGTGGCAGAGGGAGAGGGAGAAGCAGGCTCCCGGCTGAGCAGGGAGCCCAATGCGGGACTCGATTCCAGGACCCCCAGCATCATGTCCTGAGCCAAAGGCAGACTGAGCCACCCAGACGCCCTCTGCCTGTCATTTATAAAAGATACTCGTGATGGCACTTAGGGCTCATGGGGATAATCCAGGACAATCTCCCCATCTCAAGATCCTTAACTTCATCACATCTGCAAAAGACACTGTTTCCATACGTAGGGGAGGAAAGATGATTCCCTTTATCCTCCTGATTCCTCGGCTAAGACTCTCTGTAATAAAAGACAGATTAACAAGAGGAAAAGAAGCAAGTTTATGTGAGATCGGGAAACTGAAGGGATTCCATGAAAATTTGCTGTTTGCTCCTTTTCCTGCTTCTATTCTTGCTAGAACCTGCACACCACATGCCTTTTAGTACAAATAATGTATGTCCTCCTTGTAAGCATCAAGGAGTTAATGATATCTTTGGAGTCTTCTGGCACCATAGATAATATCTAAGGAATGACCAGGTGACAATGACCAGGAGAGGCCGTCATGTGCATATTCCAGACAACTGGCACTAGACATTTCAATGCCAAAGTGACTTACGGAGGACACCTGGACCCTTGTCCTGTTCTGACTTCTGACTGGTACCTAGATTCCCGAGAGACCAGACCACAATTTTCAGTAAAAACCCCAGACTCCAAAGAAGTGACTCATTCTCCTCTTCCTTTCCGAGCATCTGAGCTGCTCCACCTTATCTGCTGTCTCTCTGTATCTTCAGTAAACTCTGGCTCTCACTTCCTCTGGCCTCGAGTTTGGTTTCTATTTTGCGCAAAGTCAAGGACCTTCTCAGCTGGTCCTGTGGGAAATCCCCCAACCCGGGTCCTCGGACCTGGCCTGCCTACGTCATATTCACATGTATACCACAGACAAACATGGAAAATACCCTGGGGAAACCGAGTAACTCCTCCAGATGGCCCAAGCCACCACCTGCATACCATCTTTAGCAAAAGGTATAAGGATGTTGTGGGCGTGTGTGTGTGTGTTGGGGGGGAGGCCAGCTATGGGAGGTTACCAGATAAAGCAGGGTAAACAAAGGTAAGATTGTTTGTAGACTTAAGTGGGTGCTTTCTCCAATGATAAGATGCTCTTGTGATCCAGAGTCATCTTTCTCTTCTGGGACAGGAAGGCACTCTTACTCATAGAGATTTCCTTTACTTTTTTATTTTATTTTTTAAAGATTTATTTATTTATTTTACAGAGAGCGAGAGAGTGAGTGGGGGAGGGTCAGAGAGAGGGAGAGAGAGAATCTCAAGCAGACTCCACACTGAGCACAGAGCACAGAGCCCAATGCGGGGTTTGATCTCAGGACCCTGAGATCATGACCTGAGCCGAAAGCAAGAGCCTGATGCTTAATCAGACTGAGCCACCCAGGCGCCCCTAGAGATATCCTTTATAAATGTAAATTCCCCTGACAAAAGGGTCGCTTCTACTCTGTCTTCAGAGCCTTTCCTGTGTCTGCAGTCTCTCTCAAAATCATCAGCTCAAAATAATCCTTGTGCCAAAGACTTACATTTTGCGGTGGCATATTCTGCTACTCTTCACATGTAAGGTAGCATGTGAACATGTCACAGAGACTGGGACCTGGATATATTTGGACCTTGACTGATAGTTATTGGTCCTGAAAGTGGTTCCAGGAGAATAGACCCTTACGGATCTGAAACTGATCTGAAATTGATTCTCTTATCAGTTACTTAAATTGTCACCTGTGGTCACCTGTCATTTACAGACTCGGCTCCATTCTACACCGGACCTCTTGTTGACCAAGGATGATGGCCATCATCAATCAGGGCTGTTTGCTTCCTTGTTCTTATTCTTATTGTCTCCCTGAAACTCCCCTTAAGTGCCACGGGCCTCATAAGTACATAACTAATGTTCTGGTCTCCCATGGGCTAGATGGTGTAAGCCCACCACATGTCCACCTCAGCAGGGGTCCAGTGCAACAGACCAGCATGTGGGAAAGCCTGCTGTAGACATCAGATGTTGTTCCCCAGGTCTACGTGTGGTGGGCACTGTGGAGGCCTCCCCACCTGCTTTCAGTCCCTTGTCTGTGGAGGAGACCCCACAGTGGTGGGAGCCTGACTCCGTCTGAGGGGCTGGTCCTGATGAGTCTAACCAGTGAAACCCATCACCCTTGGCAATAATTGATTCAGGAACAGGCACTTGACCCAGTGCCCATGGGATGCCAAGGGATATTCTCTGGGGAGTTTTCAGGAAAATGTAGAAAAAAGGATCACAGATCTAAGAAGAGTTTGTGGTTTACTAGAATGATCTGGAAGAAGGAATGAGGGAAGACGCCTACAAGTTGGATGACTACCACACTTCCCTTCCTTGAGAGGTGTGGATTGGCAGCCACAAAAGAAGGAGGTAAAAGATAAAGGATTTCCTTTAGGACCATAAGTTATGGGGCAAGCCGCTTGTGGTGAAATCTCACAACATTGGAAAACAGTGTGGGCTATTGACTTGGCAATCCAGCCAGAGATAAGACACCATTTTGCAAAGCCATCAACAAAGGTACTCATGAGTATTTGTCCAGGATAAAAACAAAACAAAACCTAGAAATCCATCATGTGGATTGAGATTGTAACTTTTCCTCTAAATGGCAGCTTACATGACACACAGATCTGTCTAGTAAGGCAGCTGATCTCTTCTTCGACCTGTCTTTTGAGGGGCACCCGAATACGCCACTTCGAAATATGCCTCTTTGGCATATAGATTATTTTGAGCTAAAGGCCATCGAGAAGCAGCAGATGTAGGGAAAGCTCTAAAATCAGGGCACAGGCTCTCCTTTTACAAAGGAAATGTATATTTATAAAGGAAATTTCCATCTGTAGAGGGGTCTCCCCCTCCTTACCAAGAGTGGGAGAACTCTTGACAATTGTCATCAATGAAGAAGGCAGGATTCAATCTGCATAAGAAACCTTACTAAAAAACCCCTGTTTATGATACTTTTCCTGGTCACTGTCCCTTAACTTGCCTCCCCTTCCCAAAAGCCTCCAACCCCTTTTCCTTTATTTTAGCCTCAAATGATATATAAGTCCAAGGTCTAGCTACTCCTCTGGCTTACTCATCGTTGGGTGCTCCCATGTCTGATGTGCTTTGAACATGTCGATAAACTTCTGTTCATTTGTCTCTTGTTAATCTGTCTTTGGCCAGATTAATTTGCAGGGCCCAGCTGGATAACCTAAGATGGTGTTAAAAAGGGACAACAGAGGGACGCCTGGGTGGCTCATTCGTTAAGCGTCTGCCTTCAGCTCAGGTCATGATCTCAGGGTCCTGGGATCGAGCCCCGCGTCGGGCTCCCTGCTCGGCGGGAAGCCTGCTTCTCCTTCTCCCACTCCCCCTGCTTGTGTTCCTTCTCTCGCTTTGTCTCTCTCTGTCAAATAAATAAATAAAATCTTTAAAAAAAAAAAAAAAGGGACAACAGACTCCAAATGGAGTCACTTGTGCTAAGCCCACACCACCTAACCTAACTGCAGTTTCAAACTTCCCCAGGAATGTAATCTTTAACCAGTCAGGCTGGAATTTCCTGGTTGGCTCTAGGGAGGTAATCCACCTGATAGCTGCTTTCATCCCCAAAGGAAGGTGACTTGCCCAGAACAAACCTGTTTTTAAAGTTTATGACTTCTTTGTCCCACTCCCTGTTGGCCTTTAAAAACCGTTCCTTTTCTGCAGCCCTTTGGAGCTCCTTTCTCTTTGCTAGATGGGGTGTTGCCCGATTTATGAACTGTTGAATAAAGCCAATTAGATCTTTGAATTGACTCAGCTGAATTTTGTCTTTTAACATATCTGGTGGCAGTGGTGGGATCTGAAGGGAACTTCTGATGGCATTTGGGGGGGACAAGAAACACAGGCATGGGACCCAGGGAATACTTTGGGTTCTTCTCAATCATTGTTCTGTGGGTAAATTCCTCCTGGTTCTGAGGGAAACCATGCCCCATAGGGTTAATGAAGTTGAAGCTGGCAAAAACTTTAAAACTTGTTTTTTAGTGAACTGTTTCCTGCTAATCAGCTAAGGTGTCTTTTCAGACCCCACTAACAAATCCACTAGCTGTCGCTGCAGAAACCGGGACTCAAGGTCAACCAATATGGGTCCAGCCTAGGAACATGCAAGGCCCTGCATTCCTTTCCCAAGATAACAAGATAAGGAGCCCAAGATCCCATCCAGTTTACCCTGGCTCTCTGAGCATGAGTGTAGGCCCTTCTCCTTGTCCTAAGGTAACCTCCTGACGTCAGGGGCTGAATTTTATGTAGTTCTGATGTTAAGTCTCTACTCCAAAGTGAGCAGGGGATGTATGTTACATATCTATTTGTTCCATGTGCATGTTCCATCTTTCCTCATTAGTCATAATTTCACCAGCCCTTCTCATTAATATGTTTATAATCTCAACCCCTATGATTATAAAAAACGTGCTCTCTCCCCCTTCAGGAAAGTGGATTTGAGACTTGCCCTCCCATCTCCTTGTCTTCCTTGTTTGGCTGTGTCTCCAATAAACCCTTTCTCTGCCACATACCTGGTGTCTGAGTGACTAGCTCTGCTTTGCTTGGGCAGACGGACTTGGGTCTGGTTATATGAGCTCTACTCTCTTTGTGTCCAGCTCCCAATCTAATTGGCTTCCCAACACAGGGCAGGTCAGCTCGAGGGGGCGGATAGCTCTGCCAGAGCCCAAACTCCTTGCCTTGGTTTCAGACCACAATTCTCAATTGATTGGTGATTCTGTCCCAAGATCCGTGTGGGAACTGTTGGTGGTAGTTCTCAGTTCTCCATTCCTTGGGGTTTTTGCTAGTTCAAGGTTCCACGGTGGGAATTGTTTGGCAATGCACACAGGGCCTTTGTTTGCCAGGATGTAGTGGTGTCTCTTGGTTATTACTGATATATTAAGGTGCATGTGTTTGACTTGTTTTGTGTAAATAAAGGGAACCTCAGAAGTCAAAAAGGCATAAGAATTGGGCACGGGTCAAGCATTTAAGAGCTGTTTGAGCACTCACCACCTTAAGAAGACTCTTGTGCTAGGATAAGTGGTCATTGAAGGGGTAAGATCAACCCTAAGTGACCAACTGGCCTTAAGAAACTTCTGGGGGCTCCTAGGTGGCTCAGTGGGTTAAACGTCTGCCTTCAGCAAGGTCATGATCTCAGGGTCCTGGGATCGAATCCTGCATCAGGCTCCCTGCTCAGTGGGAAGCTCTCTTCTCCCTCTCCCTCTGCCTGCCACTCACCCTGCTTATGCTCTCTCTCTCTCTCAAACAAATAGATAAAATCTTAAAAAAAAACCCCAAAACTTCTGTGCCACAAATTACACTATAAGACATTATACCCCCCTCCCCAACCTGGTGGCACATCCCTTTTAGGTATTAGCTTGGCTCTGAGAAACCCAAAGGTTTAGCTGAAAAAAATAAAAATAAAAATAAAAATGAGATCCTTAAATTCTAAAGAGTTAAGCACACCAAATTCCAGCACACCTCCTTATTTTATGTCTAAGAATTGTGCTCCCGGAAGCTATAAATATCTATAAAAAGCAGCATAATCTTACTAACCTTGTTTTGTGTCCTGAGAACTTGGCTTGGTAACAGTCAGGTTAGGGACCCAGAAATAAGGTCCAGTCGAAATGTGGGTTACCCCATTTGTGGCTGGGGTCTTACCAAACTGCTGCTGGCCCTCAGAGGAATTACAACCTAGGATGACAGTGGCCAGTGACAGAGGAACATTCTAGTTAGGTAAGATCATTTCAGAAGTGCACTTAAAAGCAAGGCTTCCAAATCAAGCAGAACAGGATACTTATTTTAACTGGTGTGCCAGAGTCTCCAAAAGGCTGCAAAATTCCAAAATAGCTTCATCGAAAGATTCACTAATGAAAACCTAAAGATGTGATAGGTACCTAAAAACAAAAAACAAGGGGTGCCTGGGTAGCACAGTTGGTTAAGTGACTGACTCTTGATATCGGCTCAGGTTGCGATCTCAGGGTCGCGGGATTGAGCCTCACATCGGGCTCCATGCTCAGCACGGAGTCTGCTTGAGATTCTCTCTCTCCCTCTGCCCCTCCCGCTCATGCTCGCTCTCTCTAATAAATAAATAAATCTTAAAAAAAACCACACACACAAAACAATAAGACTGACATAACTCTTACTGTTTCCCTCTCTCCTCTATTTGAGTACTCATTCTAGTAAATCTCTCCGGCAAATTGCCTTTACTCGACCATAAACAAAAGTTGGCCAACTTAATACAGATCCCTGCCATGTCGAACCTCAAAGTGAGACAGGGAAACTAAAGGGACCCCATGAAAAAAAACCATTTTTTCCTTTGCTTCTTTTCCTGCTTCTGTTCTTGCGAGGACCTGCACCCCCACCTTACATACGCATTAATGTATGTCCTCCTTGTATAGGTCAAAGTGTTCATGATTTCTGTGGAATCTTCTAGCACCATAGCTAACCTCTAAGGAGTAATCAAGCTGGGTCGTGATGAGCATTCTCCAAGACCCTTGGCTGCAGGGCATAAGTGATTTATGGAGCACTTCTTGTTCGACCAGCTCCTGGATGCCTGAGAGGACACACACCAGACCACTGTCCTCAATAAAAATTCCAAACCCCCAAGGAAAAGTCGAGACTCATTCTCCTTGAGTCTCCCAGGCGTTCATCTGGGTTTATCTGCTCTCTCTGTATCTTCAGTAAACTCTGCTCTCACTTCCTGTGGGCTCGCATCTGATTTCCAACCTGCGAGAGACCAAGGACCCTCTTGGCTGGTCCTGTGGGACCCCCCTCTGGGTCCTCAGACTCGGCCTGCCTGCATCAAAAGGAGGGCCCCTGTATGGGACCCTCCCAAAGCTGACTAGGACTCCGAGGAATTTTCTGATAAACTGTTATGTTATTCTTTTTTTTTTTGTTTAAGATTTTATTTATTTATTTGACAGAGAGAGACACAGCGAGAGAGGGAACACAAGCAGGGGGAGTGGGAGAGGGAGAAGCAGGGTTCCTGCCGAGCAGGGAGCCCGACGCGGGGCTCGATCCCAGGACCCTGGGTCGTGACCTGAGCTGAAGGCAGACGCTTAACAACTGAGTCACCCAGGCGCCCCTACGTTATTCTCTTATTAAACAGCCAAAGGAAAACTGACATTAACAATGAACAACCTTGCCAAATTCTGGGAGCTATCGGAGCTACAGATGGGATTCTGGAAAGACTGGCAGAAGCCAGCTAAGGGTGAGAATTGGCATCAGAGTCAGCTCTCCCAGATCTCGGTCTATAGTATGCAGGAGAAAGAGGAAAATAAAATCTCCTCTGCACCCTCTTTAGGAATGCCTCCGGAGTCACACGCGTTGTTATATACTGCCAGAAATATTTTACTGCTTGACCTGGCTAAAAACGATAAAGGAGCTCTGTGGTCAGAAATTGGCCAAATTGCAGAGCCTGATAGAAACATTTTTTAAGGCCTTCTCCCCTAAGCTAAAATAAAACTCTATACCCAGAAGGAAAGGAAAACCTTCTAAAGCCCCTTGTATGAGGACAACCTATGAGGTCATTTTTAATTGCAAATCCAACTCTTGGAGGAACTGAGAGCAACTGCCCTTATCTTACAGATCTCTGTAAAACCAGAAATTCAGCTCTAGAGGAAGTTTGAAGTTCATTTATTCCTTCCCCCCCCATTCCAAAACCTCTCCTATTTACCTTAAAAGGCTTATAACTTGCATTCTTCCCTGTGCCTTTGAGATATAAATGTTGAAGTTGAACTTCAGGGAAGTGATTCTGATCAGAAGGAAAACAAAAGGGGGAAGGTCATTTGGAACCTTCGCTAATGGGAAATCACGTATGTGGAAGCTATAAGGTTTGTGTTTGTATGTTTTTGTCTCTCTCTCTCTCTATATATATGTACTTGTGTGTTGTGGATGTGTTATTTTCTACCTCTGGGTGGTATTGTCAAAATTAATTTGTAAAAGACCTCTATTTAATTGGCTTGAAGAAAATCAAACACTTACATGACTTAAGTATTCATACAAATTCTCAAAAATATAATAGAAACTAAGCCAACTACTTTTCAGGTCCATGTGATCTGGGATAATCTTTGTCAAAGAAAATCTAGTTCAAGTTTGTTTTCCTTCCATCTTCAGAGTTACCAGCATTCAATATGACATCTGATGTCTCCTAAAGCTTTTGTTTTTACGTTTCAAGTAATCTCTACACCCAATGTGGGGCTTGAACTCATGACCCCAAGATCGAGAGTCGCATCTCCTCCGACTGAGCCAGACAGGTGCCCCTCTCATAAAGTCTTTGTGGGTGGTCTAAATATAAGTGTAGTGTCTTTCCTGATCGGATGGGGTTCCCCCAAATGTGGGTTGACCCAATCAGGTTGGGGGGGGGCTGGTGCGCAAGGCAGAACAAAGGAGATGGAAGTTTATTGAATACACCACAAGGGAGACGCAATCAGGACAGCAGAGAAGAGGCCATCCTCAAGGAGGCAGTGGGTGGGGGCTGTATTTCATTTCATTTTATTTATTTTATTTTATTTTTTTACTTTATTTTATTTTTAACTTTATTTTATTTTTTAACTTTTATTTTATTTTTTTAACTTTATTTTAGCACAAGGCGGTGCAGAGGGAGAGGGAGAAGCAGACTCCCCGCTGAGCAGGGGGTAGGGGCCAGTATTTAAAGCAGGAAGGTGAGGAGGTACGGAACCATGGAACTCTCCCTTCTTTGGTAACTGTGTCTGGTTGTAAGTAGGCCATTGGTCAGTTAGGACCTGTGGCTATTTTGAGGTGGGTCGCCTGCTGGGGCTGTCTGGATTCAGCCAGGGGGTCACTATGGGCCCTTGTGCCTGGATGGAGTTTCCATTGCTCAAGCCTGTTGTTTCAAGGCGGCCTCTACAATAACTGTTAAGAACAAGTAAATTAAATAGTTGTAAGTAGAATACAAAAGGTTTTAGGTGAATTTTTTTTTTTAAGATTTTTGATTTGACAGAGAGAGAGAGGCACAAGCAGGGGGAGCCACAGAGGGAGAGGGAGAAACAGGCTCCCCGCTGAGCAGGGAGCCCGATGCGGGGCTCGATCTCAGGACCCCGGCATCATGACCTGAGCCAAAGGCAGAAACTTCACCGACTGAGCCACCCAGGCTGTCCCTACGTGAACTTCTTAAAAAGTTTTCCCTACTCTTTTTGGTAACCCAAAACCTTACATTTCTGCTAAATGAAGTGATGAGTTAAGTTAAATCCATTGAGTATCTAGGTCAATTCAGTTCATGAATCGTTGAACAGAGCCAATTAAATCTTCAAATTTACTCAGTTGAATTGTGTTTTTTCACAATGTGTAGAGGAAAAGATTTTTTCCCTTCCCTGTACTTTGCAAGGTAGCACTCACCATGCTACCGGGTGAGAGGGATGCTTTTCATTCCATCCCCCCAGGAGGGAGAAGCAGAGGAAGAAGACCTCTGGCTTGTCTCTGTCCTTCGTGATGCCCCCAGGAGGGAGGAAATGGTTCATTGGAGCTCATCCATGTGTCTCTAATCCTGCCAGGGAGAAGCTGACATTTTGGAGAACAGGTTCAGCATGGGGTGTTGGGAAGCCCGCGGTGGCCACCTGTCGAAGTCTCACCAACCAGCAGACCTTCCCATCTCTGCCTGTGTTTGCTTCTCAAAAAGCTCCAAACTCGGCTAAGGGAGGCTAAGGGAGGCAGGGTGCCGAGTAGATTAGAGCTGCTACTCTGTAACCAGATTGCCTTGGGTTAAAGGTCAGGCTTGTCCTGGGACTCGCTATTCATGCTGTTCAGTCTCTGCGACCTCAGTTTCCCCACGTATGAAATGGGTGTGATGTTACTTACCTCACCGGGGTGTGATGAGGAGTAAATAAGCTAATACAGAGCATTTCATTGATCTAAGGGATTGGGCTGGGTGTTAAAATAGATGGGCTGTCATGGTTAAATTAGCTGTGTTTTTTTCCAAGATGCCTCTCACAAACAGGGCATCTTAGAGTTGAGGAAACAGAGAGTATAGAAAGGCTCAGAATAGGGGCGCCTGTGAGGCTCAGGGGGGTAAGCGTCTGCCTTCAGCTCTGGTCATGATCCCGGGGTCCTGGGATGGAGCCCCGCGTCCAGCTCCCTGCTTGGCAGGGAGTCTGTTTTCCCGTCTCCCTCTGCCTGCCGCTCCCTCTGCTTGTGCTCTATCTCTCTCAGTCTCTATGCCCACCTCTGGCTGTCTGTCTGTCTCTCTTTTTCTTGTATAACTCAGACAAGGATGCCTGTTGCACCGATGTTGGCAGCCTTCCAGCAAGGTGAGGCTGAAGCTGAAACCGAGAGGCCACAGAGCAGCAAAATGGGAACCTGTGATCCCAACCACATCTCTGAGCATCAGACTGGCCAACAAATCTCAATATGTTCCAGTCTGAAGCATCCTTATTTGGAGATTGTGTATGCATGTGAGTGTGTGCGTGTGCGTGCGTGCGTGCGTGTGTGTGTGTGTTTGTGTGTTTGTGTACATAAATGTTCTCCCCAAAACACTGGTGAGTTTCTGAGAGCTCTGAACACAGCCTGTTTTTAACTAGTGCTTTTTTGGCCTCTTGCCCATTCCTGAGCCCCTAAGTGAGTATTCTCTGCGAGAGCTCTCTTTTCCCACCCCGGGCTGCAGATCTCTGGGAGGCCCAGCCCAATCGTCTCATTGATGGCAAACTCCCAGATGTTTAAAGATGCTCAGAGGCACCAGATGCCCCATCTCCCCGACACCATTGACTCAACAGCAAACACTTGGGTCTCTAACCCTTGGGGGGCTCGGGCCTTGTTATCTCCCTTGAGGCACCCAGCCAATCATCCTTGTCTTCTCTACATCTCTGGACCACTTTCCCACCCTTGACTAAGCAGTCTCAAAATTGTTCCTTACTTCTTCCCAGAACATCATCTCCCAAAAAGGAGAGCATGCTACAGAGATATTAAGTTGCACACAAGATAAACCTTTGTTATGTAAATAGCCACATAGTTTCCTTGAAAGAATGTTAAGGGGCGCCTGGGTGGCTCAGCCGGTAAGCATCAGACTCCTAATCTCAGCTCAGGTCTTGATCTCAGGGTCACGAATGCAAAAAAATAAAAAAGAAAGAATGTTAAAACAACATCGGTTTTCCCTTTAGAGTAGTGATACAAAGTTACCCTTTAAACAAAACTAAGTCTAAATTGCTTTAAAGAAAAATAATAAGTAAATAATGGTTAAAGTGCCCCTGAATATGGCTAAAACTCTCAAGTGGTACCTGAGCCGGTGAGGTTTGGGAAATATGGCCTCAGAGAAACTAGCTTTCCTAAGTGATGGACCCAGATTGTGTGGCTTGGGCATGAGATTCACCTTTTCTCTTTCTTGGGTCTTCTCTTTATGTGCACGGGTGTCCAGCCCCTAGCTGGCTACTGGAGGCTTGATGGTTGTCGCCAAGGAGCTGTATCTCTGTTAGAAGCATCAGAGAGAGTCAATTAAAGATGATTTAAAGCTGAGACTTCTAGGATACCTCTGCTGAAATAGCACCTGCTCGGAATGCCCACATTCAGGTTTCTTAATGCCTGTGGAGGGGTGGGGGATGGGGGTGGGGTGGAGGGTAAGGAGTATTGAGTTAAGCTGCAGAATGGGGGAAACTTGGGTTCAAGTCCAGGCTTTACCACTTACTAAATATGTGATAGGGACAAACTACCCAATCTCTCTGACCTCAGCTTCCTCATCTGTAAAATAGAAAGGACTAATAGCAAAACCTATTTTCTATACTGTGAGAACTAGAGGTCGCCTGGGTGGCTCAGTGGGTTAAGCGGTGGATGCTTGGTTTTGGCTCAGGTCATGATCTCAGGGTCATGAGATTGAGCCTTGTGTCAGGCTCCACACTCAGCTCGGAGTCGGCTTGAGATTCTCTCCCTCTCCCTCTGCCCTTCCCCCTGTTCACGCACACACACTCTCTCTCTCAAATAAATAAATAAATAAAATCTTTTTTTTTTTTTTAAAGAATGTAAAATGCTCTGAGCACTTGAAGCTAATAAGCTAGGGACGAAGAGACAAATTCAATGACCCTATGTGGAAAGAATCAGACAAATCGGAATGTGGGACATTGTAAAGAACAACCATTCTGAACTTCAAAAATTCGGTATCATAGAAAACAAAAGTATGTATGTGCGGGAAACTGCTCCAAACTAAAAGGGACTGAAGGCATACAACAACCAAATGCCTCGCATGAATCTTGACTGAACTGAGACTTGAAAAAATTAGGAAGGTGAAGGAAGGAAGGAAGGAAGGAAAAAAAAGGAAAGGGAAAGGAAGGGGAGGAGGGAAAGAAGGGGGGAACCACTATAAGACAATCTTGAAACCATTAGGGAAATTTGAGATGGACCAAGTAGAAGGTATTATGGACCTGAGTGGGCTAATGGTAGTGTAGTTGAGTAGAAGACCTGATTCTTATCTGATGTGTGCTTAAGTATTTAGATGAATGGTCATCTTGCCTACAACTTACTCCCAAATGGTTCAGAAAAAAATAAGGACAAAGCAAACATGGCAAATCGTTGACAGTAAATCTGGACAGAGGTAATAAGTGGGGTTTGTTATACTATTCTAACCCACTTTTCTGTAGTTTTGAAACTTTTTAGTAAAAAGGGGTTTTGGCAAACAAAACACCCATCATGACAGGGGATTCTACGGACCAAAGGCAGGGCTGGAGACCCCAGGGGCGTTCGGGAGAGATGGGGGTTCCACTTGATGCTCAAAGTTACTAAACAAGGTAGACTGCTCCCCGACCTAATGGACACGTCGCCCACCCCACAGCCAAGCCCCTTCTCCCTGGCTTAGAGAGCCGCAGTTTTGTTCAGGTACAAGACAGAAATATTCTCAGGGAAAAGGTTTCGATTGAGGTTGAAATGTCCAGATCTGTGGGAAGAATAATGGGAGCACATTGGGGGAGTTTATCCTGCTCGATAAAAACTGTGAGACACATACACCTCCTAGAGTTGAGGGGGTCTGTGATTGGGAGGGGGCATGATGAGGGCGTGAGGCAAAGGTCTATTTCTCGGCCTCGTTGCTGGTTATGTGAGTGTTTGCACTATGATAATTCATTCGTGCTGTGTATTTATGTACTTTTCGGTGTGTATGTTACAGTGTGTGTGCATATAAAAACGTTGTCTTTCCTTTTGTGGCAGAGGTTGAGTGAAGATAGAATCATGCAGGAGGCGCTCGAGGCCATCTTAGGACAATGTGGTGACAAGTCCCAAGATGACTGCCAACATGCTGAGGAGGATGGTGGAGAAAAAGGGACAGAGATGTCTCTGGCTGCCATCACTGAGTCACCACACTAACCCAGGTGTTACATATCTCCTGGTTATGAGGAGGAATAAACGCCCTTATCTTTAAAGCCTCTTGGAATTGGGTTTGCTTTGACTATATCCCAAAGCATCTTGGGTATTGTGTTGGGTGGGGCATCTCCAAGATCACCCTTGGTTTTGGTAATTCACTAGAAGCACTCACCAGACTCAGAGGGTGTAATGCTCCCAGTTACAGTTTATTCCAGTGAAAGGGAAAAGGTGCAGGGGGAGGGAATTGGGTGCAAGCTCCCGGGGGAGCCACACAGGAGGCACTTAGCATTGTCCTCCAGCAATGATGGGTGACAACACGTGCAAAGTGTTGTCCACCTGGGATGCTTACTTGAGCCTAGGAGTCCAGGGTTTTTTTGTCTTTTTTTGTTTTTGTTTTTTGAGTCCCGGGTTTTTATTGGGGGTCAGCCATGGAGGCGCACAGTGTTTGAAGACTGACTGGGTACTGGAGCTCCAGAGCTCTGGAAGGAAAGGAGGTGTTCAACTGCAAATCACATTGTCTGCACAAACTATCTAGACAGATAGGTACAGCATGGTTCCAGACCCCAAGTGTGCAAAACACTCTTACTGGAACGTTCAAGGGCCAGTCGTGACAATAGTTCTTCCTTTGGGAGGTCCCCTTGGGCTTGCTGCATTCACTGAGTTCTGCATAAATATAACCATCATTCTCATTCTTTTCTTTGAGTAAACGGAGGTCCAGAGGGGTTAAGAACCTTATCCCAAGCCCCCCCCAGCAAACACTGGAGCTCTTCAGTCTTTGGCATGACTGCTTCAAGGGGTGCCTTTCAAGTTGACCACACCACTGGGGCCCACTCTTCAGACCAAGAGAAAACACAAATGTGGGCTGGATTTGGCCCAAACACCTGCAGCCAGCATCCTTGGGGTATCTGGAGAGTCCACCGAAATGCTTGTAAAGGAGTAGAAGGGGGTAAATCCCCAAAGGTAAAGGAAGGGAAGTCAGAGGAAGACCACACCAAGAAGTAGAAATGTCAATGCATTTCCCAAAGATGATGGAACTCAACCCGTTGGGGGAGCAATTGACTCTGGGACACGAACAGGAACAATTGACTCTGGGACAGAGGGACCCAGAACCTGCAGGAGGGGCCTATATGGGAGGGCCCAGGGTGTAAGTGGGAAGGGGAGCTGGAATCTGCTCTTAGCTGGCTGCTTATACCTCTTCCTTCCTGCTCCCTGTCCCAGGCAGTCCAACATTTAAATCCTGCACCCCCCAAAATGGGAGGAACTATTTTGCAAAGCAATACTTTTGGAATTGTGGGGGTTTTTTTGTAAAGATTTTATTTATTTATTTGAGAGAGAAAGAGAGTAAGAGAGAAAAAGCATGAGAAGGGAGAGGGTCAGAGGGAGAATTAGGCTCCCCGCTGAGCTGGGAGCCCAATGCGGGACTCAATCCCAGGACCCCAGGATCGTGATCTGAGCCCAAGGCAGTCGCTTAACCAACTGAGTCACCCAGGTGCCCCAGAATTGTGGTTATTTTATTTTATTTTATTATTTTTAAGCAGGCTCCATGACCCTTAGATCAAGAGTCCCATGCTCTACCAACTGAGCCAGCCAACCGCCCCTGGAATTGTGGTTGAGAATCATTTCTGGAGTGGCTTCCTTTCCCCGGGGGTGTTTGGGAAACCGGAGAAAGGTTTCTGTTACAAGGATTAGGGGGAGCCACCAGCACTTTCCGGACAGGGGACCAGGACACCAGGATGCCAACTGTCCTGTGAGGCTTCTCACAGTGGCCCCAGACAGACAGTCTAACACTACATCTCATGAGATGTTGGTGGAGGTAAAGAACCTGTTTATAATTACCCTAGTCCTGCACTGAGCTCCACTGACTCATAAACAGAGTTATACATTTTCCAGGAATGCAAATACTGGTGAACAACAAGGGAAGTTTGTTCACTGCTCCCCATTGGGTTCTTTGTATTGCGAGTACAGTATACTGTGTCTGTCTTGTTTATGGCAGTCCAGAGAGCGTTCAGGAAGATTCTGCTCCTAGTACACACCCCCAACCCCATCATTATATCTTGCAGCTTAATTCAGGCCTGAGTCTTTCATTATTGTATTACAAATTACTTTCCTCTTATTCTTTCTTTAAATTACAATAAGGGCATTATCTTGATTTGAAAAAAATGCGTTTGTATGTGGGTAGGTTATATTATCCATAAATTTTATTTCAGGGTAGTAAAAGGAGCATTTAAAAATATTTATTATAACACTAGTCTATGGTGATAAAAATCAGAACAGCAGTTACTCCTGGGGAGTGGGTGGTGGGTGGTGAGAGGTTTGACTGCAAAAGGGCACAAAGGAACTTTCTGGAGCAATGGGAATGTTCTTTACCTTGATTGGGGTGGTATACAATAGTCAAAAATCATCAAACTGCACACTTAAAGTGGGCTTGTTGCATTGTAATTGTAATGTAAATTATGCCTCACTCAAGTTGAATAAAACATAAATTTCAAAATAATCTGTGCAGAAAAATTTGAAAATATATATTTGTTACAGCAAGGAGGCATTGGATCTGCTAAGGCCTTGAAATTGATTAAGTGGATTTGGACGGGAATCCGAAAACAAAAACGAGACAACAGCAGAGAGACCATTTCCGCCAGTGCTGTTTTGTGAATCTCGCACAAGTTATGCAAAACTTTCAACTAAATAATAAATACGCAGATGTGTGGGCAGGCTGGGTTGTGATGTGGATACATTTCTGATTCCGAATTGTAGTCAGAAAACTTCGAAAACCGCACTAGGGACTCCTGAGCGGCTCAGGGGCTCAGTCCGTTGAGCATCTGCCTTTGGCTCAGGTCATGATCCCAGGATCCTGGGATCGAGCCCAGCATTGGGCTCCTTGCTCAGTGGGAAGCCTGCTGCTCCCCCTGCTTGTGCTCTTTCTCTCTCTCTGACGAGTAAATAAATAAAATCTTTTAAGCAAAGAAAAAAAGAAAATGAAAACCACACTCTAAAATAGGAATTGCCAGACTTTCAAAGTGATCACTCACATTTCGGCACAATATGGACTCAGGGCAAAGGTTTCGTTGACGGTGGTGGATGCAAATCCACCCTGTTCCCTCACATCGTTTCCTTGATAATTTCTGATTCTTTTAGAGCAACCTTCTCAGATGTGATTAGATCATCCTGGCTTTATCTGAGAAGCTTGCCAGTCAGGAGCTTGTGATTGCAAGAAGATTAGATGTATAACGTTACTTCTAATGACGGGAATCATAGGGAAGGGAGAAGGAAGGCGGTGGAGTAAGAAATCCAAATCTTCCATCTTTCGTGATGAGGACTTAATACATAATGTTTACATTTGATCAATCCAGAATTAACACTCACAAAATGGGAAAACTACAAATCGTATCACACACAGAACTAATTTTCCTACTATGTATATAGATTTCCCACAAATCAATAAGAAAAAGAACAATCCTGTAGGGAAAAACAAATGCACAGAGCATATGAACAGATAGTTCCCAGAAAAAGAACTGAAATGGCTCTTAAATATATAAGAAGATATAAGACATGATTTGAAGTAAAATAAATGCAGAGTAAAATAACACTGAGGGACACCTGGCTGGCTCAGTGCCAAGAGCATGTGGCTCTTGATCTTGAGGTCGTGAGTTTGAGCCCTACATTGGGTGTAGAGACTACTTAAATAAATAAACTTAAAAAAAATAGCACTGAGATATCATTTTTTTTTAAAGTAAGTGCCACGCCCAGGGTGGATCCCAACACAAGGCTTGAACTCATAACCCTGAGATTGAGACCTGAACTGAGATCAAGAGCCTGATGCTTAACTGGCTGTTCCACCCAGGCACCCCTACCATTTTTAAACAAAGCAAGTTGGTAAAGCACAAAAAGATTGGCAACACCCTGTACTGGGCAAGACTCCTGGGAAAAGGGCACACATTGTTGGTTAGGAGTGTCAATTGGTACAACCAGTATGGTGGATGGTTGGCAACATTTGTCAGAATTGGAAATGTACCTCCTCTCTGACCCAGAAATTCATGTGTAGGGGAATGGTACATGCAGAGTACAAAAAGATGTGTAAACAAGGTTCTTCATGGCAATACTGTTTGATATAGCAAAAGATAGGGGACAATCTAAATATCCCTCAGTAGGGGATTAGTTAAATAAGTCATGGTATTTCCAACATAGCATAATGTGCAGCCATGAGAAAAGGATCTATCAATCACAGTCATCAAGGACCTCCCTATTGCTACATTCAAAGTTCAATTACTTGGTCCACCAGCAACATTTAACATGGTCAAGCGCTCCATCCTTCCTTTTTCCTCTGGCTTCCATGATACCATGTGTGTTGACTGTTCCTTCTCAGTCTCTCAAGGCTGGGTCCTTGGTCCTTATCTCTTCTCATTGGTGGTCACAGCCCCTCTTATGGCCTTAAATACCATTAATAAGCTGTTGGTTCCCAAATTTCTCTCCCTGGCCCGATTTCTCCCTTGAACTCCAGACTCCTTATCCAACTGCCTATTTGACACCTCCATTTTGATGACTAATGGGCATCTCCATATGAACACACAGAAAACCAAACTCCTGATTTCCTGGCCCATATCTTTTCTGTCTTCCCTAGCTCATCAAAAGGCAAATCATCCTTACAGTTGCTCAAGTTAAAGTCTTGAATCAAGTTGTCCTTGATTCTTCTGTTTCTCTCTCATCCTCATTCCAATTTCTGTTAGCTCTACCTTCAAAATCTATCCAAAACATGTTCACATCTCACCACTTCCATGCTCCCCCTCTACCTGGTCCTGTCCACCCTTATCTTCCAGCCTGGACCATCTCAATGGTGTCACTGCTTCTACGCCCCCTCCAGAATTGATTAGAATAGACCCTTCCCAGGATCTGTCACTGTGAAATTTCAGAACTTTGGAGACAAAAAGGTTTTACTAAGCTTTGGAAAGGGAAGGTCATGGTCAGAATCACCATCAGCAAAAACAAAGGATCAAGAGACAACGATTTTAGACTTCTCGAGGACAATACAGATTTTCCTTGACTTATGATGGGATTATGTTGAAAGTACTGCTACATCAAACGTGCATTTAATACACCTAACCTGTTGAACATCATTGCTTAGCCTAGCCAATGTTAAACGTACTCAGAACACTTGTGTTAACCTACAGTCGGGTAAAATCATCTAACACAAAGCCTATTTTACAATAAAGTGTTGAATATCTCATCTTATTTATTTATTTATAATTTAATTTGATTTATTTTTTAAAAATAAACCCTACTCCCAATGTGGGGCTTGAAGTCACGACTCCAAGATCAACACCCGCATGCTTTACTGACTGAGCCAGCCAGGCACTCCTCATGTAATTTATTGAAGGCTGTACTAAACGTGAAAAGTAGAATGGTTGTAAGTATATCAGTTGTTTACCCTCATGATCACAGGGCTGACTGGAAGCTGCTGTTTGCTGCCTTTTCCCAGCATCCTGAGAAGGTAACATACTGCATATCACTAACCTGGGAAAAGATCAAAGTTCAAAATTTGAAATATAGTTTTTACTGAATGTACATTGCTTTTGCACTTTTGTAAAGTCAAAAAATCGTAAGTTGAACCATTGTAAGTTGGGACTGTCTGTACTGCCAACAGGAGGACAAGGGAGAGATGCCTTCAGAATTCTGAAGGAAACTACTTTCTACCCCTGAATTCTATAGCCAGCTAAACTATCAATTAAGCAGGAGAGGAAGTTGAAGACATTTTCTGAAACAAAAGCTTTAAAAAATTCACCCCTAGAGAAACCTTCCTCAAGAAGTTAGAAGATGTGCTCCACCAAAATGAGAGCATCATTAAGGAAGAGGAAGAATTGGGGTCCAAGACACAGGAGACGCCTCACAGGAGAGAGGTGAGGGGAACCCCAAGAATGATGGAAATCCCAGCATGGCAGCTGGGTTTCAAGGTTAGAAGTCAACCAGTCCAAGTAGGACCATGTGACTCAAGGGACACTCATGTTGAGGGCTGTCATACCCAACATGCCAACTGCCACTGTAGTTTTGTTTCGTTTTGATTTTTAACCTGAGGAGAGAACGGCTGGGTAGACATGAACCACATTCTTGTCTGTACTTGACTTGTCTTGGCCATGACCAAGACTCCACTCTCCCTCCACCACTGGATCCACCACGGGGTCTCATTCCCCACCGCTCCAGTAAATGTGCAGCTTGGCTCTCACTCATGAGAGCTGTGGAAGGCTGGAGTTTTTCTCAAAAGTGGAAAACCCAGGGCTGACCACATTCCTGCTGGCTGTGAGGGACACAGCCCACATTCTGGCCCCGACAGTTTAGATTCATTTATGGTTAGCCATGTGCTTTCTAGCTTTCTAGCATTCATTCAGGCCCTCCTCCACTGAATTCTCCAGAAGCGGTTTGTGTAGAATCTCAAGGAAGCTGCCACCAGATTGTGACCTGGATATGGTCCAGCTCATCCTCTTCCAAGGACTTCCACTTAGGAGTGGCTGGTCCGCTCTTTCTTTACATAGATAGATGGCTCTTTCTCTTTACCCTTTTTTTCTCCTGCAAAATGTATGCTTGTTTCCATTTGGGCCATGGCTTGGGAGAGACCTCCACGGTGGTTACAAAGCTGCCCAGTGGCTGCAGGGAGAGGCTCAGGCACGAGCCCCAGCACCAGGGGGATGCCAAACACGCCCCTCAAAATCCACTGGGCTCCTGAGTTCCCTAGTCATGTACATATTCTCTTATCATTTTTTAAAGACTCAACCACAATAGTGGATAAATAGATATTATTATATACTAGGATCCCGTTACCATGAGAAAGGTGTTTGTGATATGAGAAGGAAAGCCCAGGGCACCTGGGTGGCTCAGTCAGTTAAGCATCTGCCTACAGCTCAGGTCATAATCCCAGGGTCCTGGGATCGAGCCCCGCATCAGGCTCCCTGCTCAGTGGGGAGCCTGCTTCTCCCTCTCCCGCTCCCTCTGCTTGTGCTCTCGTTCTCTTTCTCTCTTTCTGTCATATATATATATATATATATATATATATATATATATATATATGAAAGAGAAAAATTAACACAGAGGCCATGGTAATGTTTACAGGGGACTTGGGTGCTAAGGCACTGATAATGATCTGTTTCCTTACCCAGGTGATGAGTTTACAGGCTTTTAAACTGTTATTCTTTAAGCTGTACATAAGGGTTTTATACTCCATACTATGTTGTATGAAACATAATACAATATTTGGGTAGCATCTTACACAATGCTGAGTAGTAATCTACTACCACCAATGACACTCCCAACCAAAGTGAACACACACATGATAGGTGTTCAGTTCTGTGTTCTCAGGGAAAATCTTCCCCTCCCAAACAAAACCAACTCCCTAAAGGCTATTCTACTCAATAAACATGTGTTTCACTGTTTTGTTAGTTCCTTCTCATAGCCCAAACACCTTTCTCGTGGTGACTGTGCTCCAGTGTGTAATAATATCTATTTTTAAGATATCATGGATCCCGAATGCAAGTTAACCATGTTCAGTGGTGTTTTGTCATTGTTCTCAGGTTTCAACCTCAACTCAAGCTTTTTCTAAATTGCTGTTCAGCAATCAACTCTAAAGTTTGAGGAAAAACAGGATGCCTATGTGGTGGTTTACCCAGAGGCAGGAACTTTATGCTTGGCTTTCCTCATCTGTGAAATGGGTATAATAAAATCCTTACCTCACAGCCTTGTTAGGCTGTGTAAGGCACGTAGAATGACACCTTAGCACCCACTGAGCACTCTGGAAATGTTCTTCTTTAAAAAAAAAAGGCATATAAAGAGTTTTTTAAAGGTAGTTTTAAATAACATCTGTTTTTAACTCCTATATATTGACTTTAAAGTCAATCCTCCCCTACCCTCCCAACGTGACTCCAATGGAAAATGTAGCCAAACAATGGTACGATAAATAGTTGGGCAGAGAGGGATGAGAGCTCACATTTGTTGAGGATTTACTCTGTCCCAGACCTCAATTCTGGATCTCATGGAACTATCACTCCTACCCCCTGATTGGACAGTGTTGGGAGATGCTGCTGGACTTGAGGACTGAAATCCAGTGTGTGATGGCTGATGTCTCTGGGCACAAGGATGAATGGAGATGGTGGAGCCTGGTGATGAAGGCCCCAGAGTCAGGGGGCCCTGGAAATGAATCTCAGCTCTTCTTCTTACTCATAGGGTGATCTCAGGTAAGTGAGTTCACTTCTCTGAGCCTCAGTTTCCCATTCTAGAACAGGAGGCTATGAGGAGGGGCATGGAATCTACACAGTCATACTCATGGTACCTGACACTTAGTGAGCACCCAATTGGCTCAGGCTATGATTAGAAGGATGAAGCCTCAGGTAGGCAGGAAACTGAGTGTTCAGGGAGGCTGCCCTGGGCCTGTCACAGGAAGCTTCCATATCCAGAGGGTGAGTCACCCTTCCTTCCTACCATAATTTGAGGCAGAGTGGCATCTCCCAGGAGGTGAGCTGCACCCTGGTCACACCCCTCACCTCCGGTGGCTCACAGGTCCCCTGACACATGACATCATAGGCAGCATGAAATAATGGAGCACAAAGGTTGGGATGAAAGGAAATTGTCTCTGCTTGTCTCTTCCTCCCAATCTCAAAGTCTTGGACCTAGCACTTTTGGGTTCCTCTTGAAGCAGCGGGGCCCTAGGGGATGGGCAATGGTCATGGCTACCCCTGGCGAAGAACGTGGTGTGGAAGTAAAGAGTGAGCTCATGCTCCCAAAAGTGAAGATTCATTCATGTATGCAACCATTTAACACATCTTTATTGTACACCTACCATGTGCCAGACAGACAAAAAAATCCTTGCCTTCTTGAAGCTGACGGTCTAGTGGGAAAGTTAAACAATAGGCACAACACAGAGGTAGATATTCTAGTTTGTTGGAAGGTGGTCAGTGCCATGTTAAAATATTTGGGCAGGGTCGGCAAACCGCCGCCTGCAGATCAAATCTAACCCATCACTTTTTTTTTTTTTTTGTACAGTTCCCAAGCTAAGAGCGCTTTTTACTTCTTTAAATGGTTGGGCAAAGGAAATCAACAGAAGATTTTGTGGCACATAAAATTTGCATGAAATTCACATGTCAGTGTCCATAAATAAAGTTTTATTGGAACACGGCCACGCTCATCGGGTTGCATATTGTCTATGGCTGTTTTTGTGTTATAACCACAGAGCTGGGTAGCCGTGCCAGAGACCATATGGTCTGCAAAGCCTAAACTATTTAATATCTTGCTCTTTACAGAATAAGTTCGCAGATCCCCGGCTGAGGGGATTGGGAACGGTATGTGAAGGTGGATTGTGATTTTGTATTAGAAAGTCAAGGAGAGCCTCACTGACAAAGTGACATTTGGGTGAAGCCTGAAGGAAAGAGGGAAGGAGCTATGCCGGCATGGGGGAAGAATGTTTCAGGGTGAGGGAACAGCCAGTGCAAAGACCCGGAGGTGAGAATGTGTCGGCTGTGTTCAAGAACAATGTGGAAGCCCCCGTGTCTGGAGCAGAGTGAGCAAAGAGGGTGAATGGTGGGAGAGGAGGACAGAATGGTGACGGGGCAGGTCATGTGGGGTGGGCCATGAGGAGGACGCTGGCTTTAATCCTGAGTGAGATGGAGCCACAGGAGGGCTCTGGGTGGGGTGGGGGACGTTAACAAGCTCCTTCTGGTTACACGTGGGAAAGACCATGGGGTCACGTTGGGCGCAGGGAGACCAGAGAGGGGGCTGCTGAGATGGTCCCGGAAGGAGATGGTGCATAGATGCTGGGGAAAGGGGAGAAGTGGGCAGATTCTGGATAAATTTGAGAGTGGACCTGACAGTATTTCTCAATAAATAATATCCTAATTGGGTAAAGTCTCATCCTAGGCTTTCAAATAGACACATCAGGGTTTTAGTCCCAGCTTGATGTACCAGCTGTGTGGTCTTAGGTAAGTTGTTCAATCTCTCTTAGCCTCAGTTTTCCCATCTGTTAATGGGGTTAATAACCAGGCTGCAGTATCAATGAGATCATTCACGTAAAGCATTCAAAATGATGCCTGGCACATGGGGAGGGCTCCATGCAAGGCAGCTATGATAATGAGGGTCATTCCCCAGGTGGGACCCCCCAGATGTGTCAGCCCAAGTCACTGTCTCTGAGGTGTACACCACTTTCTTGGAAGGAATCTGTCCATTTACCGCCTACTCTGCTGGATCCTATACTCCTCCTCTGTCCCCACCCTGCCAAGTCAGTGACCTGAAGGCCACACAGTGAGGTCCTAAGCTTTGCCGAGCCTCAGTTTCCTTAGCAATAAAATGGGCCTCCTAAAGTCTGCATTACAGAAAGTCAGGGCCATGAAACCAAACTATTCCATATACAGGGGGCCTAGCCCACACCAAGTACTGAGAAATCAACTGCTGCACTTTAGAGATTAGGGACTGAGACTCTGAAGGTCAGGACTCGCCAAGGTTACTCAGTCAATAAGCTGCAGAACCAGGATTCAAATCCAGGTTTGTCAGTTCCCTGAGCTGGTAAACCTTTCTGGCTCTTTCTAATTTCTTACTTTTCGGTAATAAGATGATTTACTTCCATAATGGAAAACAACTCTTCTCAAAAAGAGTCTCCTTAAGAAAGTAGACTCCTTTATCTTTATTTTATTAGCCACATGTATTATTTTAATAAAGGTAAAAACCCTACCTCACACCACACACAAAAATCAGTTCCAGATAGACTGTCAACCTGAATATAATGCAAAAATGATAAAATTTTTGGAAAACAACATAAGAGAATATCAACACGTTTTGGAGCTATGTAAATGTTTCTTAAATAAGACATAAAAATAACTATCATAGGAAAAGATCAAGGAATTGGACTGCACTAAAGTTCAGACCTTCTGTTTATTAAAAAAAAATGCCATTAAGAGAATGAAAAGGCAAGCTATACAGTAGGAGATGTTCATCGTACAAACAACTAACAAATGGCTTGTGTCCAGAGTATATAAAGATCAAATCCATTGAAAAAAATGGACAACCAGGGTGCCAGGGTGCTTTATTTGGTTAATCGACCAGCTCTTGATTTTGGCTCAGGTCATGATCTCAGGGTCGTGAGATCGAGCCCATGTTGGGCTCCACACTCAGTGGGGAGTCTGCTTGGGATTCTCTCTCTCCCTCTCCCTCTGCCTTTCCCCCTGCTCACAAGTACATGCATGCTCTCTCTCCCTCAAAAAAAAAAAAAAAAGACCTTTTAAAAAAATGGAGAACCCGGGGTGCCTGGGTGGCTCAGTTGGCTAAGCATCTGCTTTCAGTTTGGGTCATGATCCCGGGGTCCTGGGATTAAGCCCCACATCAGGCTCCTTGTTCATCGGGGAGCCTGCTTCTCCCTCTCCTTCTGCCTCCTATTCCCCCAGCTTGTGCTCTCTCTCTTTGTCAAATAAATAAATAAAATCTTAAAAAAATTAAAATTAAAAAATGGACAACCCAATAGAAAGCTGGGCAAGATGGGGTGCCTAGGTGGCTCAGTCAGTTGAGCATCAGACTCTCGATTTTGGCCCAGGTTTAAGGTTGTGTTTAGGGTTGTGAGATCCAGCTCTGCACTCAGTGGGGAATCTGCTTGAGATTCTCTCTCTCCCTCTCCCTCTGCCTCTGCTGCTGGTGCACATGTGTGCATACTCATGTGCTCTCTCTCAAGAAAGAAAGAAAGACCATTTAAAACAAATGCACAACCCAATAGAAAATTGGGCAAGATGGGGCACCTGGGTGACTCAGTTGGTTGAGCATTGGACTCCTGATTTCAGCTCAGGTCATGATCTCAGGGCCGTGAGATTGAGCCCCTTGTAGGGCTCTGCACTCAGTGGGGAGTCTGCTTGAGATTCTCTCTCTCTCCCTCCACCCCTCCCCCTGTTAGCACACACACACCTGCGTGCACTTTCTCTCTCTCTCTCAAATAAATCTTAAAAAAAAAAGAAAATTGGGCAAGACACTTGAACAAGCACATTACAAAAAAGGATAGTCAAGGGCGCCTGGGTGGCTCAGTTGGTTAGGCGACTGCCTTCGGCTCAGGTCATGATCCTGGAGTCCCGGGATCGAGTCCCGCATCAGGCTCCCTGCTCAGCGGGGAGTCTGCTTCTCCCTCTGACTCTCCCCCCATCTCATGCTCTATCACTATCTCTCTCAATAAATAAATAAAAATCTTTAAAAAAAAAAAAGGATAGTCAAAAGGCCAATATGCAAATGAGAAGATGTTCAATGGAAATGCAAATTAAAATGCAAATTAAAACTACAATGAGCTACCACTACACATCTACCAGAATGGCTCAAAACAAAATGCCTGACAATGCCAAGTGTTGATGAGGTTGCGGAGCAATGGAAATGCTCCAACATGGGTGGAGGGAGAAGAAGAT
The DNA here is from genome assembly GCF_002201575.2 of Neomonachus schauinslandi. NCBI lineage: Eukaryota > Metazoa > Chordata > Mammalia > Carnivora > Phocidae > Neomonachus > Neomonachus schauinslandi. Next base: position 13,422,171 of record NC_058418.1, on the reverse strand, counting down.
ATTACAACCACTTTGGAAAACTCTTTGGTTGTATCTACTAAAGATAAACATACATGCCTTATGATCCAGCCATTCTACTCCTGGGTTCTTACCCAAAAGAAATGTGTAATAAGTTGACCCTTGAGCAACTCAGGGGTTAGAGGCACTGAGCCCCATGCAGTCAAAAATCCAAATGTAACTTTGACTCTCCCAAAAGGTAACTATGAATAGCCTACTCTTGACCGAAAGCCCTACCAATAACATACAGCCAATTAACACATATTTCGTATGTAATATGTACTGTATTCTGTATTCTTACCATAAAGTAAGCAAGAGAAAAGAAAATGTTATCAAGAAAATCATAAGGAAGAGAAAATACAGTTACAGTACGGTAAACAGTCTATGTATAAGTGGACCCATGTAGTTCAAACCCATGTTATTCAAGGGTCAACTGTATATGTCCGCTCTATGTTGTGAACATACTAGAACAAAATGTGCACTGTATATAGTTTATAATATATATATATATAGCAATATTATTTGCAAGAGCCAAACATGGAAACAACTTAATTTCCATCCATAGTTGGTATATGAACATATAAACATATTGTGGTGTCTTCACACCATGGACCTCGACTCCACAACCAGGAGCCATGGATGGCACTCATACACCTGCCCCGGATGAATTTCACAATCATAATGTTGAGGGAAAGAAGCCGACACCAGAAGTCATACAGCATAATATTATTCCCATCATGTGGAAAAGAGGCACAATGGAACTGTCTACAAGAAGGCATACTTAGGCAGCAAAACTTAAGTCAGGTGGGTACCTCCGCGCGGAGAGAGAAAGTAGTGCCTGGGCGGAGGCTCAGGGAAAACTGGTGGAATTTGATTCTTTACCTGGGCGGTGGGTTACACAGGTCTGTTCCCTTTGTCATAATTCATTAAGTGGACTAGTTACGTTTCAGGTACTTTCTGTAATGTTATGTTTCACAATAAAGAAAGTTCAGATAATCTTAAAATGATTTGGAGAAGCGAGTTCGTGACAGCCCTTATTTTACACACTGAGCAGCCCAGGTGCTTAAGGTATAACAATAACTGGAAGGTATGCGGGCGACACCTGCTCTGTGCGAGGCACTGTTTTCAGTTGTTGGTATCTGTTACCTTATTTAATCTTCACAGCAACACTATGAGCCTGTTACTATTATTATTATTATTGACATGTGACAGAGGGGGAAACCGAGGTACAGTGGCGTTCAGTAACTTGCCGAAGTTAGTCAATGCTCGAGCTAGAGCTAATCTCAGGCCATCTGGCCCCAGAGTAGATGCTCTGTTCCCCAGCACAAGGAGCAGAAGAAATAAGAGAGGTGGAAGTATATTTCTTAAAACAAGAGCTGTCCGAAAAGAGGACTGGAAATAGTTCTACGGCTGTCCTGAGAGTAGGGGAGGGCTGAGATTAGAGCAGGAGTTGGGGGGAGAAGGGACACTAGGGAGCTGGGAGCCCTCATCCACCGGGTCAGGGACCAACAGGTACAACTGTAGGGGGGCTTTTTTTTTTTTTTTTTTAGATTTTATTTATTTATTTGACAGAGAGAGATATAGCGAGAGAGGGAACAGAAGCAGGGGGAGTGGGAGAGGGAGAAGCAGACTCCCCTCTGAGCAGGGAGCCCTATGCGGGACTCGATCCCAGGACCCTGGGATCATGACCTGAGTCGAAGGCAGACGCCTAACGACTGAGCCCCCCAGGCACCCTGTAGGGGGGTTTTTAATCGGAGCTGGTGGATGGAATTCAGAGGCTACATGAATTTGGGTGGGAAAACCAATGACCTCTTTGCTTTTACCGCCCTTTAACTCGGCAGTCCTCAAAACGTGGTCTGAGAATCCCCAAGAATCCTCAAGACCTTTTCAAGGGCGTTAATGAGGTCAAAATTATTTTCACAATAATACAAAGATGTGTTTGTCCTTTTCACTCTCCAAAGGCTGCCTGACTTGCGGTGATGTCATTGGTATGATGGCTAATGGAATGTATGCATGTGTATTCTTGTGTTTTAAAAACTCATTTTAGGGGCACCTGGGTGGCTCAGGTGTTAAGCGTCTGCCTTCTGCTCAGGTCATGATCTCGGGGTCCTGGGATCGAGCCCCGCATCAGGCTCTCCGCTCCTCGGGAAGCCTGCTTCTCCCTCTCCCACTCCCCCTGCTTGTGTTCCCTCCCTCGCTGTGTCTGTCTCTGTCAAATAAATAAATAAATCTTTAACAAAAAAACCCTTCTCATTTCAATTTTCTTACATGACAAATATCAATAGATACAACCCATATATACAAAACCTCTTTGGAGTCCTCCATAATTTTTAAGAGGGTATAATTTAATGACAACTGCTGCGATTGAAATTTACTATGTCCTTCTGTCCTATTTGCAGACTTCCAGCTCTGCCATGAAAAGAAATCAGGGGCGCCTGGGTGGCTCAGTCGGTTAAGCGTCCGACTCTTAATTTCAGCTCAGGTCATGATCTCAGGGTCACGAGATGAAGCTCTGCGCTCGGCGTGGAGTCCGCTTAAGATTCTCTTTCCCTGGGCGCCCGGGTGGCTCAGTTGTTAAGCGTCTGCCTTCAGCTCAGGTCACGATCCCGGGGTCCTGGGATCGAGCCCCACATCGGGCTCCCTGCCTGTCAGGAAGCCTGTTTCTCCCTCTCCCACTCCCCCTCTTGCTATCTCTGTCTCTTTCAACTAAATAAATAAAATCTTTAAAAAAAAAAAAAAAAAGATTCTCTTTCCCTCCCCCTGCCATGCTCCCTCTCTCTCTGAAAGAAAGAAAAAGAAAGAAAGGAAGAAAGAAGAAAGAAAGAAAGAAAGAAAGAAAGAAAGAAAGAAAGAAAGAAAGAAAGAAAGAAAGAAATCAAAGATGTTTTCACATCCCACTGCAGTCATTCAGGCCTCTCAAACATCTATACACTCATTGAAACTTCTGAGTTACCATAATTTTTTGAATGTCGCTAGATCTTGAAGTTTAATGCATTAAGAAAGAAGCACATATCTTACTGTATCACAAATTTGTTTAAAAAAAATACTTTTAGGGGCGCCTGGCTGGCTCAGTCAGAAAAGCATGCGACCCTTGATCTCAGAGTCCTGAGCTCGAGTCCCACCTTGGGTGTAGAGAGTACTTAAATAAACTTAGAAAAATATTTCTATATCTATAATTCAGTAGCACTGGATTGAGAGTCAGTCTTTGAAATCTGTGTACCCAACCAGGGGAACTGCTATACTTTGTGGGGGTTTTGTTGTTGCTGTTGTTTGAGAAAGAGAGAGAGATCACAAGCAGGAGTGGCAGAGGGAGAAGGAGAAGCCGACTCCATTGAGCAGCGAGCCCGACTCGGGGCTCCATCCAGGCCCAAGATCATGACCTGAGCCGAAGGCAGACACTTAACAGACTGAGCCACCCAGGCACCCAGGAATTGCTATACTTTTTTTAAAAGATTTTTAAAATTTATTTATTTATTCATGAGAGACAGAGAGAGAGAGAGAGAGGCAGAGGGAGAAGCAGGCTCCCAAGGAGCAGGAAGCCCGATGCGGGACTCGATCCCAGGACCCTGAGATCATGACCTGAGCCGAAGGCAGACACTTAACCATCTGAGCCACCCAGGCGCCTGGAATTGCTATACTTTGATTTACAAAAGCCTAGTGGTTGGGTCATTTTATCTACCGACAGGAAGGGAGAACAATGAAAACCCTGGACCCTCCACACTTATCCTGCTGCTGGGGGAACCCCCAAACATATTGTGTGGCAAGCCACTCTCAACCTTCAAACAGTCCCGAAGGTTTAAGGAAAATTCTCACTCGCTCCCACCTAGACCCCAGGGCAATTATCTGGAGTTCATGGCATTCATCATAATAAAAAAGCTGATTATTATCCAGCCCTAACTCAGACCACGTTCTCAGCATGAAATTTCATGCCTCATCTGGTTTAATCCTTGCAAAAGCCCATAGGGTATGTACTATTATTATCTTCCTTTTACAGGTGAAGAAGCCAGGGCTCAGCGAGGTTAAGTGACCCGCCTAGGGCGCCCAGCTCAGAAGCAGCACTGCCTTTCCCAGATTTTGATTTTGTGTTTTCAGTATGCCTTGGGGTGAAGTGGGGGTTCTGGGGGGGGGGGGGGGGAAGGAATCCAGGGGCTAAACTTGGAGAAGGAGGAAGGAGGAAGGAATTTCGAGGAAGATGAGCCCGCGGGAAGGGATTGGGGAATCCCCTGGGTCGCAGGCCCCAGCTGCTTGGCACACCTGGGTACCGGGGGATCTGGCAGGGCCGGGGGTGGGGGCCAGTGTCTGTGCCCTGGGGACTCCGCAGTCCCGGGGTGGGGTGGCTGTGGGACAAGCTCAGCCTTACCTGTCCCCGGCGCTCATCTGGTGGTCACCCTGGAGGCGGCGGCTGCAGCGTACCAAACCTTCCTGGGTCCCCCTTCCCACGCCCCACCCTGGGGGGAGGTGGACGGGTGGGCATGGGGCGTCCAGGACCGGCTGGACCTGTGCGACCCGGGGCCCCGGTTGTCTGGGGAGCCTGTCACTTCAAGAAGGCAGGCCCTTCCGGGGCTGGGACAGAAGTGGGCGGCAGGATGCGGCGGCGCCTGCAAACTCATAAATACCGCCGCCTCACTGGTGGCCCCAGACGCGCGCGCGTGCGGGCAGGCGGCGCCCCGAGGGTGAGCCAGGGACCGGGAGGAAGTCCCCTGCCCAGCTCCCAGCCTCCGGGCTGAAGGTCCTGGCCCAGCTGGGCGCCCCCGGCAGGTCCTCCAGGAGCTGGAGAGCAAACTGGAGCCGGGGAGAAGGGCAGTGGGTATGCAGGTGCAGGGCTGGGGGAGATTGGGGTCACCAAGGCAGGATGGGATGCCAAGGAGGGGATAGAGGGGAAGGGGCCGCTCCAGGTAGGATAGAATTCTGGGGGAGAACCTGGGGATGCAGTGGGGGATTGGGGTCACTAAGACCAAAATGGAAGGCTGGAGGCAGAAATAGGGAGTGATGAGCTCTGAGAGCAGGGGGCAATGCTAGGGACGGGGTTGCCAAGGACAACTTTCTACAGTGAGTCCCCAACCTCTCTCTGAGAGTGAGCTATGGTTAAGAACTAGGGCTCTGGAACCAGGACCCCTGGCTTCCAGTCCCGGCTCCATCACATCCTAGCTGTGCACTGAATCACTGTTGCTCACTGTCCTCATCTGTGATATGGCGGTGATGATCTGAGCAGCCACCACACATAGGAATGTTGTGAGGCTCCCAGGAGTTAATCTATGCAAAGTGCTTAGCACACAGCGAGTCTCAGAACATTTGGTGGTTGGTAGTGATCAATATTTTTGTTTTCTCTCTAGCATCTGGATAATCACCCCCTTGAAGACATCCCCGCCATCCTGCCTTCCTCCCCGGTCATTGCCCGACCTCCCTCCATTCTCCATCTTCCCAGACCCTTTGTGCTGTTCCTGACGGGATCTGATTTACTGTGGACCCCTCCCCTTCCCCATCTGCCCCCCCCACTGTCCCCTTACCATGCGCCCCCTTTGTCCCTGCTGGTCCTGCTACTGTCTGCTCCTGATTTCCTCCTTGGGAGTCCAGGGGACCCCAGTGGCTCCCAGGGCTGACCCTGAGCAAGTCCACCTCTCTTACCCAGGTAAGTTTCCGGGACCACTTCCTGGGCATATCCCAGGGAGGCCCAGTGGGTTGGGGGCTCAGGTATCCCATGTGGATTGCTGTGGGACCCTGGGCTGGTGGCTTGTTCTTCCTGAGCCTCAGTTATCTGCCTCGGTTAAATGGGGGTTCCAAGCAGTGGTGCAGCTGACTTTGTGGGAAATGATTATGGTGCCCAGACTATAGTAAACGTTCTCCGAAGGGGACTGCTGTTGTCCTTGCTCAGTGTCCCCACAAAGCTGCCTCCTGATCCTTGATCTAAGGGTGGTGGTAAGGCCTTGGACTCTGGACCCTCTGGACCCAGGCTTCCTGGGTTTTAATCCTCCCTTTGCTACTTACCTGCTGTGTGACCATGGGCAAGTGACTTAACCTCTCTGGCCTCTGCTTCCTCCTCTGGACAATGGGTGAATACTAGTGTGGCCTCATAGAGGGGAGTAAATGAGATATTACCTGTGAAGTGGCGAAATGGAGTGTAGCCATGGTTCCCACACGTTTTTGTCCGAGTCCCTTTGAGCAGCTAAAGATGATTGAGAACGTCAAGGAGCTTTAGTTTATGTGAGTTATATCCATAATATTTGCCGTATTAGAAATTAAAGCTGAGGCATTTAAACGTTTTTAAGTCATTTAAAATGAGCAGTAATAAATCCATTCTGTGTTAAGGTAAGTGGCATTTTGCATGAAAAATAACTACTATACAAAAGAAAAGAAATCTAATGAGAAGAGTGGCATTGGTTTACATCTTTTTAAGTCTCTTTAATGTCTGGCTTAATAGGAGACAGCCAGATTCTCCCCACATCTGCTTCCGCTGCTGTCTGTTTCAATATGTTGCTTTGGATGATATATACAAAGAAAATTTGGTCTCACACAGACTCCGGATTGAAACAGGGAGGAGGATTTTATTTTATTTATTTATTTTTAAAAAGATTTTATTTATTTATTTGACAGAGAGAGACACAGCCAGAGAGGGAACACAAGCAGGGGAGTGGGAGAGCGAGAAGCAGGCCCCCCACCGAGCAGGGAGCCCGATGCGGGGCTTGATCCCAGGATCCTGGGACCATGACCCGAGCCGAAGGCAGACACCCAACTGACTGAGCCACCCAGGCACCCCAGGAGGGGAATTTTATTTTATTTTATTTTATTTTTTATTTTTAAAGATTTTATTTATTTATTTGACAGAGACACAGTGAGAGAGGGAACACAAGCAGGAGGAGTGGGAGAGGGAGAAGCAGGCTTCCCACTGAGCAGGGAGCCAGATGCGGGGCTCGATCCCAGGACCCTGGGATCATGACCTGTGCCGAAGGCAGACACTTAACGACTGAGCCACCCAGGCGCCCCCCCCGGGAGGAGGATTTTAAAAGGAGTTTCAAATAATTGTGCCTATTCCTTTTTGATACTGCACCCAAACTCAACACACAGCCCTTTCTGTCTGTCTTTCAAATAATTTTAGCTTTTTATTTTGAAATAACTTTAGATTTATGGAAGAGTTGCAAAGATAGTGCAGAATTCCTGTACCCCCCTCACCCAGCTTCCCCTAATGTCAATGTTTTATGTACCCATCGTCAAAGTTAAGAAATTAACATTGGCATTATATCACTAATTGAACTATGGACTTTGGTCGTTCACCAATATTTCCACTAACCTGATCCACGATCCCACACCTCATCCCGCTGCCATCTCTAGTCTCCTCCTAGCTGTGACAGTTCTTCTTCAGGCTTTTCTTGTTTTTGCCTTTTTTTTTCTTTATGTCCTTGACAGTTATGAGGAAGATCGTTTCTTTTTTCTTTTTTTTTTTTTTTAAGATTTTATTTATTTATTTGAGACAGAGAGAATGAGATAGAGAGAGCATGAGAGGGAGGAGGGTCAGAGGGAGAAGCAGGCTCCTCGCTGAGCAGGGAGCCCGATGCGGGACTCAATCCCGGGACTCCAGGATCTTGACCTGAGCCGAAGGCAGTCGCTTAACCGACTGAGCCACCCAGGCGTCCCGAGGAAGATCGTTTCTTAAAGGTTAGTTGCACTGTAGAATCTGAAGCCACTCAAGTGAACTGGCTTTGGCGTTTGTTGACCAACTGACCTTGGACAAGGCCCTTTGCCTGGAGACCTCTATAAAATGGAATGACAGTAAAACCCATCTTGTGGTGCTACTGTGAAAATCCAGTGAGGTGACAAGGGGTCCCTTGTTTGGCCTTTGCACTAAGAATAGCAAATCCGCTCCTACTAAATGCATCAGAGGGATAACTCACTTAGCCTCGTATTGGATCTTAAACTGTAGGTTCTGTTGTTACTCCCATGTTATAGAAGAGTAAACCAGGCCTCCTAGAGAAGAAAAGTCTGACTCCGGGTCACACAGTCTAGAATTTGAAGCCCGGCAGGCTGGCTCAAAGAGCCCACGGTATTTGTTTTAGAACTTTAACTTTGTACTAATTTTAGATTTAACAGAAAATTTACAGAAATATTACAGAGCTCCCATATTCCCCTCACCCAGTTTCTCCTACTGTTGTGTTAGCATCTTACATAATTACGGTATGTTTATTTATTTTTTAGAGAGTGCGCATGTGCTTGCAGGGGGAGGGGAAGGACAAAGAGAGAGGGAGGGAGAGAATCTTTTTTTTTTTTTAAAGATTTTATTTATTTATTTGAGAGAGAGAATGAGATAGAGACAGAGAGAGCATGAGATGGGGGAGCGTCAGAGGGAGAAGCAGACTTCCTGCTGAGCAGGGAGCCCAATGCGGGACTCGATCCCGGGACTCCAGGATCATGACCCGAGCTGAAGGCAGTCGCTTAACCAACTGAGCCACCCAGGCGCCCGAGAGGGAGAGAATCTTAAGCAGACTCCACACCCAGCCTCATGACCCTGAGATCATGACCTGAGCCGAAATCAAGAATTGGACACTTAACTGACTGAGTCACCCAGATGCCCCAATGTGTTTATTAAAACCAGGAAGTTGGGTGCCTGGGTGGCTCAGTCAGTTAAGCGTCTGCCTACAGCTTAGGTCTTGATCTCAGGGTCCTGGAATGGAGCCCCCAAATTGGGCTCCCTGCTCAGCGGGGAACCTGCTTCTCCCTCTCCCTCTGCCGCTCCCCCAACTCATGCTCTCTCACACACCTCTTCTCTCTCTCTCTCTCAAATAAATAAATAAAATCTTAAGGAAAAACCACAGGACATTAACATTGGTACAATATACTATTAATTAAACTACAGACCCTGTTGGAATATCAGCAGTTTTTCCCACTTGGTTATTTCATTATTTAGCATTTAGCTGTTCTCCTTAGTCACCTCCAACCTGCCAGTGGCTCAGTCTTTCCTTACCTTTCATGATCTTGACATTTTTTAGTACCAAGCAGTTATTTTGTAGGGTAGCCCTCATTTGGGGTTTGTCAGGTATTTTCTCCTGATCAGAATGAAGTTATGTGCTTTTCTGGCAAGGCTATCAGAGCTGTGATGTTGTGTCCTCCCCGATGCCTGGTATCAGAGAGCTCACGGTGCTGACATAGCTCATTGCTGTTACTGGTGATGTTGGCCTTCATTGTGTGGTTACAGTGGAGCCTGCTGGGTTTCTCCATCATAGGATTTTTCTTCTTCCCTTTGCACTTAATAAATATCTTGGGGGAGATTCCTTGAGACCATGCAAATTATGTTTCTCTTGGAACTTTCGCCCACTGATTTTAGCATACGTCAGTGGATCTTGCCTGTAGCAATTATTAGCGTGGTGTTTGCCTAATGGTGATTTTGTGGCTTTCTAATTCTTCTCTCCGTCTAATGGAAATTTTACTGTCAGGAAAGCTGTCCCTTCCCTCCATCTATCCATCCATCCATCCATTCACTTATTTATTTATGTATTTCAGTATAGACTTACAGATATTTGATTCCTTGGGTTAAATATCCAATACTATCATTATTTATTTTGTGGCTCAAATTGTCCTGGATTTGGTCTTTTGGAATTCCTTCGGATCAGCTTCTGTGTTCTTTCGACAAACCCCTGTCATTTCTTGAGCACTCCCCCACTTTCTGGCACCACATGTCATTCCAGGCTTATCTTGTATATTTCCTGCCCTGTCTTTGGAATCAACCGCTTCTGCAAGGATCCCTGGTTTCTTTCACAGGAGAACGGGTATTTAGAAGCTAAGATCTGAGCACTAGGTGTGCTCGTGGTTACCGAGGTATCACGGCTTCCAGGCCCTTTCACAAACGTGTGTGTGTATCACATGCGCATGCACATATCTCCGTTTCCGTATCTATCTGTATGTATATAGCACTTACCATGAGATCATACTGATACCTCTGATTCTAGTCCAACATCACGGGCTTATTTTAGCCTTCTTCTTTCCTTATTTATAACTTCTTTCTCCAGCATTGCAAAACCTACCTCCCACTTCTACAGTATACTTAGGTATTTGTTCAATGCAAGTATAGGCATAAAGCAGCTTCAGAATTATTTGCCTGTGTCCCTGTGAGAACATTTACTAGGTGACAACATGTATGTGCAGTCCTTTTTCTCTGTAGTCCTTTTTTTTTAAGATTTTATTTATTTATTTGAGAGAGAGAGAGAGACAGAGATAGCGACAGAGATGATGAGCAGGGAGGGGAGGGAGAAGCAGACTCCCTGCTAAGCCAGGAGCCCGACGTGGGTCTCAATCCCAGGACCCTGGGATCATGACCCGAGCTGAAGGCAGACACTTAACCAGCTGAGCCACCCAAGCGCCCCTTCTCTGTAGTCTTTTTAAAAGCATTTTTTAATTACTGAATTACATGTTGACATCAAATTTTATGTTAGTTTCATAGTGATCTGACAATTTTCTTCATTACTCGGTGCTCACCACAGTAAGGGAAGTCACCGTCTGTCACCATGCCATGTTAGTACGATATACTTGACTATATTCCCTTTGCTGTACTTTTTTCATCTCTGTGACTTATTTATTTTATGACTGGCAGTTTGTACCTTTTCGCCATAGTCTTACAGCGTCCAGTCAAGACCTATCCCATGGTGACCCACTCCTTCGGTGTGGTTGCTTTATTTACTTTTTAAATAAAGTTACATCCATTGGTCAGTGTTTATATTCCATACTGGCTTCTTCCTACATTGTTATTGTAATTGTTAGCTTATTTTGGGTGTGTGTGAAGGAAATATGGAACACGACTATAATTCTAAGAGTCAGAATTACACTAAACAATTACACTAAAAACACTAAATAGTGTTTTCCATCCTGGTCTTTCCTGCTCTGTACCTGTCTCCCCTTTTCTACCCCGTTCCCATCAACCCCATGTAAGGAACCCATGTCTTTCTTTTCTGCTGTATCCTTCCTGTATTTCTTTCATACAGATGAGTAAATACCTGTGTCTATCCTCTTAGTGAAGAATAGGTGCCTATTGACACTCTTGTGTACTTTGCTTTGTCAATTTCCCTGGCTGTCCTGGATGTCATTCCGTAGCAGGTCCTAGAACTTGTCTTCGTTCTTTGGATAGCTCCCTTATGCTCCACTGTCTGGATGTTACATAGCCTATTTGGCCCCTCTCTTGTGGGTGGGCATTTTGGTCAGTTCTGGTACGTCGTGATTACAAACAGTGCTGCAATGAAGAATCTGGTGCACATGCATTCTCCTGTTCCCTGAACAAGAATGCATGCTCTTAATATCAGACTATACCGTGTGGTGTGTTGAAAACCTTGATTTGGTTGCTGGCATTTAAGAATTTTGAGTTAGCACTTCAAAGTTTGGATTTATTGGGGCGCCTGGGTGGTTCAGTCAGTGAAGCGTCTGACTTCAGCTCAGGTCATGATCTCAGGGTCTTGGGATCGAGCCCGAGCCCCGAGCCCCTTGTTGGTTGGCTCTGCACTCAGCGAGGAGTCTGCTTGTCTCTCTCCCTTTGCCCCTCCCCCGGCTCATGCTCTTTCTCTCTCTCAAATAAATACATAAAAAATCTTAAAAAAAAAAAAGTTTGGATATATCTATCTATCTATCTATCTATGTATCTATCTCTGTTCCTGGCATATAAAAACCACCATATAGAGACTTACTCTAGAAGTTGACAGATTTGGGGGCCCTGGGCTTGCTTCCTGCATGGAAGCAGAAGCTACACCGCAGTGAGCGACGGCAGCCCCTTTAAGACAGGGCGGAGTCTACAGTTTGCTACACACTCTATCACTCTCTGCTGCCTGACTCCTTCCAGCCGGTCTTTGTCCCCATTTATATTACCTGGCAGGTTTCTAGATATCTGAGTTTATAACCCCTCAATGATATCATATATGCAAAATGTTTGGCACGAGGGCTGCACGCAGTAAATAATCGTAGTAAGAATAATATCCATTCACTCATGTAATCCTCACTGCACCGTCCCAAGTGCTTTGCTTGTATTTATTCTCCTGAGCCTCATGAAAACCCTTAGAGTAGAAACCATTATTATTCCACTTTACAGATAAGGAAACCGAGGCGCAGAGAGGTGAAGTGATGTGCCCAGGGAAGCGCAGCTTGGAAATGGCAAAGCTGGGGTTTCACCTGGGGAGCTCCAGAACCCGTGTCCCTAATTACTAAGTGTTCCAGAGCTGTTCGCTCTTGCCCCTCGCTCTGTCTGCACATCCTCCCCTGCTCCAGCTCAGGCCTCACTGCCCGGCCCCGCTCTGCTCCTTTCTCCCCAGGTGAGCCGGGCTCCATGACTGTAACCTGGACCACATGGGTCCCCACCCCGTCCGAAGTGCAGTTCGGACTGCAGCTAACGGGCCCCCTGCCCCTCCGGGCTCAGGGCACCTTCAGCCGCTTTGTGGATGGGGGCCTTCTCCGGCGGAAGCTCTACATACACCGGGTCACGCTGCGGGAACTGCTGCCAGGGGTCCAGTATGGTGAGAGGGGCCCCAGGCCCGAGTGCTCATGGGGAAGCAGAAAGAGGAGTGGGGGATAGAGGAGAAGCCACCACTGACAGGGGGCCCAGGCCGGGCTGGTAACTGCTCTGCTGATCTGCAGCCTATTGTACGAGACTCTGGCATGAGAATGGAAAGCTCTGGGGTCTGGGGTGGGGTGGACCGAAGGGCATGGGTCGGAACCCCTCAATCCCCACTTCCTCCCCCCACCAAGTGAAGATGGATTGCGGGGTGGGGAGGAGGCAGCCAGGGCGTGCTCCTAGCTGACTGTGACCTTCCCCTTTCCCTCAGTTTACCGCTGTGGCAGTTCTCGGGGCTGGAGCCGTCGGTTCCGTTTCCGGGCGCTGAAGAATGGTCCCCACTGGAGCCCCCGTCTGGCTGTGTTTGGGGACCTGGGGGCTGACAACCCGAAGGCCTTCCCACGGCTGCGCAGGGACACCCAGCAGGGCATGTACGATGCTGTTCTCCATGTGGGTGAGGCATTGACGAGGGTGCACCTGAAGGCTTCGGGTGGGGCTTGGGTGGGAGGTGATCCCGGGGCTATCAAGGGCACCGCGCTGGGGTTAGTGTGGTTCTGAAGGGACAGGCGATGAGACACGGGCTCTGGAGAGGGTGTCTGTGGTTAACCAGCCTGCCCAGGTGCAAATCCCAGCTCCAACACGGAGAGCCGTGTGCGTTATTGGTTTTGTCCTCTGCGTTATTACAATGAGGGCTAAGGCTGCTCCAGAATTCATGGCACTGTCGTGATGACTACATGGGTGACGTGGCTTGGCATGCTGTAAGTGCCGCTTATTCCTTGTCATGATCATTGCTGCTGTGGCTTCAGGGGACAGGGACACACTTGGGAGATGGAGATTGGGGCTGACATGGTTCACAGCCGCAGACTCTGGAATCAGACTCCCAGGGCCTGATTCCTGGATTTTTACTAACCAGCCCTGTGACCTTGCGCAAGCACATAATCCCTCTGGGCCTCAGTTTCCCCATCTGAAGTGGGGTGATAATAACATCCACCTCAGAGGGTGTTTTGAAGATTCCGGTGATCAAGTATGTAAAGCATTTGGAACTGTGCCTGGTACAAAACCAGTATCAGATCGTGTCAGTCTCAACGTTGTCATGGGAGGGGACAAGAAGGTGAGCAGAGATGGGGGCCAGTGTGATCAGAGCATGGGAGACCAGGGCAGTCTCAAGGGGGGGCGGTCCTCAGGGGCCAGAGGTTCAGGAAACAGCTCCAAGTGCACATGTGGGTGGGTGTGAGGTAGGGATTGCAGAACCGGGATGGCTCGGGGCTGGGGGTTGCAGAGCTGAGCAATTGGGTCTCTCGGTTCCAGCAAGAGGAGAGCCGGGTCTGGGTCCTCACTCTCTCCCTGCCTCCCCCCCCCCCCCAGGAGACTTCGCCTACAACATGGATCAGGACAATGCTCGAGTCGGGGACAAGTTCATGCGGCTCATTGAACCCGTGGCCGCCAGCCTGCCCTATATGACGTGCCCTGGGAATCACGAAGAACGCTAGTGAGGGCCTGGGGCTTCAGGGCGGGTGAGGGCCCGACCGGTGCAAACAGACATGTCCTTCTTAGTGTCTCACTTTAGTCCCTCATCCTGCAGCAGCGCGTTAGTGGTATCAAGAGGAGAGGAGATGGGGGCCGGGCTGGGAGGCAGACCTGGCCTGGCAGTGGGGAGTTGGGGGCCGGGTCGGGGAACTCAGACTCTCCCCGCACCTTTTCACTTTCTTTTACCCAGCAACTTCTCTAACTACAAGGCCCGCTTCAGCATGCCAGGGAACAGCGAAGGCCTGTGGTACAGGTAATCTGGGGAACCCTGAGGACTGGAGGATGGATGGGAGATGCCAAGGAGACCCCCACCTCTGACCTACGCCCTCTGACCCCTCCAGCTGGGATCTGGGCCCTGCGCACATCATCTCCTTCTCCACCGAGGTATACTTCTTCCTCAGTTACGGTCACCACCTGGTAGAGAGACAGTTCCACTGGCTGGAGAGTGACCTCCAGGTAACATGGGTGGAGGTCCCCTATAATCCCCTGCCCTGCCTCTCCTCCCCACCCACCCCTCCCAGGGCTCACTCGGGGCTCTTCTCTCTAGAAAGCCAATAAGAACCGGGCAGCCCGGCCGTGGATCATTACCATGGGCCACCGGCCCATGTACTGTTCCAATGCTGATTTGGATGACTGTACATGGCATGAAAGCAAGGTGAGGACCCCCTCCCTGAGGCGGGGTGCTGAGAGCCAGGAGGGGAAGGGGGGCGGCCTGAGTCCCCATTCACTTCCTTGTGCACCCTGCCCAGGTTCGCAAAGGCCTCCGTGGCAAGTTCTTTGGGTTGGAGGATCTTTTCTACAAATATGGTGAGTGACCTGGGGGACTTCCAGCCCCAGGACCCAGCCCACCCTCCCCCCACCGCCCTGCCCAACCTCTCCAGGATCAAACAGCTTGACCCCAACTTGTTCTATCTCAGGGGTCGACCTACAGCTGTGGGCTCATGAGCACTCCTACGAACGCCTGTGGCCCATTTACGACTACCAGGTGAGGCTCAGGGAGGGCCGAGGGCCCATGCGGCTGGTGTCGGTGGACCCCTGGACACCTGGGGTTTGGCCTGGTGTGACACGCTCCTCCCCCTTGTCCCTGTCTCCAGGTATTTAATGGCAGCCGAGAGATGCCCTACACCAACCCTCGAGGCCCGGTCCACATCATCACAGGATCTGCCGTGAGCACCACGGGGAAGGGTGCCTTTGGCTTCTTGCCTCTTGATTTTTACTGCCTCTTATGCCTGCCTGGGGGGCCAGGTGTTTATACGGCTGCTGTCACCAACACTCCCCCCCCCCAAGAGCTTAGGTAGCCCTAGTCGCAGGCCCATTGTACAGATGTGGAAACAGAGGCTCAGGCAGTCAAATACTCGTTCAGTCTCAGGCTCAACAGGTGGCAGGGGTTGGGGGGGGGCTTGCTCAAGTTTACCAGATGGATCCAAAGACAGACAGCTTCTTATTATCATCACTGCCACTGAACTCCAGACTCGATTCACGTTCCACCAAACTTCTCCCTGACGACCGCTTTCTGTTCCAGGATCCCACATTCGAGTTAGTTATCATGTCTCCAGAGTCTTTCATCCTGCACATTTTAGAAAACTCCTGGCCAGTTGTTTTGCAGAAGGCCCCGTGGTCTGGGTTTATGTGTCATTTTGCTGAGATTCAGGTTATGCATTTCGGGCAAGACGATCACAGAAGTGATGTGTTCTCCTCGGTGCATTGGACCCGGGGCTCCTGCCGTCCGTGTGTCTCTGAATCACCTGGTTAAGGAGGTGTCTGTGGGTTTCCTCCACTGTAAAGCTATTATATTTCCGTTTCTAATTAATAAGTAACTTCAGGGAGATACCTTTCGGCCATGCAAATCTCCCAGCACTCCTCAAACTTGCACGCACTGATTTTTGAATCCTCCAGTGCGTCCTGCCTGCAACAATTATTACTGAGGTGTTCTAATGGGAAGTTTCTATTTCCCTCATTCCTCCTAGATTTATTAATTAGAATCTCTCATGAGGAAGAGCCATCCCCTCGGTTCCATTTATGTAGTTCGTTATTGATTTATACCAGTGCGGACTCATGGGTAATTATTGTATCCTGTGGGCGATAAACCGATATGACTGTGATTTATGCTGTTGATCACCTTGCTCCAGTTTGGGCCACTGGGAACTCTTCGGGTCAGGGCCTGTGTTTTCTTTCGAGTGCCCCTGTCATTTTGTGAGCTCTTCCTTATTTTTTGACCCTACGGGGTGTTCCAAGAATCCTCTTGTGTTTCCCTGCCCTTTCCCTGTCTGCCTTGGAATCACTCACTTCTGCAAGGAGAGAGGGCTTATTTTTTAAGCTGGTTCTCATAAATTAGTAAGATCAAAGTAAGAAACACTTGTGATAAAAACTCAAACAGTGCACAGGGTGCCTGGGTGGCTCAGGCAGTTAAGTGTCTGCCTTTGGCTCAGGTCATGATCCTGGGGTCCTGGAATTAAGTCCCGCATCGGGCTCCCTGCTCAGCGGGAAGCCTGCTTCTCCCTCTCCCTCCGTGATCTCTCTCTCTCTCAAATAAGTGTATAAAATCTTTTAAAAAATCTAAAAAAGTTCAATTGTGCAGAGGGCAGGAGGTGAACACCAGCCATCCACACCCCTTCTTCGTCCCACTCTCGTGTTCTGTCGGATGGCATTTTAGAATGTTCTCTGCATGTGCAATTGAGTGATTATCTTGATAGAGATGTTAGTTACTGTACTAACCAGTTTCAAAAAACAACTTGGATCATGCTTCATCCCCTAGGGGTTCTCAACTTTGGTGGACATTACATGGGGAAGTTTTAAAACTCCGGCGTCTGGGCCCCATTCCAGAACAAACACCAGAATCTCTGAGAACGGGACCCTGGCAGTGGCCCAGGTAGCCACCACCTGGAGCAGGAAATAGAATGTTATCAGCACCAGATGGCGCCTCACACCCCTGGGTGATCGCTATTCTGAACTTTAATCAGCACAGATTAGTTTTCCTTCATTTTCAAATTTTGAAATTATTTCAGACTTACAGAAAAGTTGCAAAAATACAAAGACTTTCCATATCCCCTTTACCAATGTTTCCCAAACATGAACATTTAACCACATCTCTTTTTGTTATGTTTTGTTTGTTTTTGAGAGAGAGAGAGAGAGAGAGAGAGAGAGACAGCTCGTGGACGCATGTGAGCAGGAAGGGAAGGGACAGAGGGAGAAAGAATCCTGGAACAGGCCCCACACCCAGCGAGGAGCCCCACACAGAGCTCAATCCCATGACCCTGAGATCATGACCTGAGCCGAAATCAAGAGTCAGATGCTCAACCGACTGAGCCACCCAGGCGCCCCAACCACATCTGTTTTAATCTCTATTTTATCTTCTTACTTGTCACAGCTATTATCATATTATTAATATTTTATAATATTGTTATATTATGTATAATTAATGATTATTAATATATTATTTCTCCTGGAGAGATCATTTGGGACTATGCCATTATCTGGCGATTCCTCAGACTTTCACCGTGAGTTTTACTACCTATTGATGATTCTTGCTTCCATTAATGATTCCAATGATGGGTGCAAAAGGGTGATTTTTCAAGGTCCCGCATGGTCTCTGCTCATGTCGCCGGGCGTATCTCCTGCAAGGCTGAGCAATCGCTCTCCCCCAGGCGCTGGTGACTTAAAAAGCTTTCTCAGGGGCGCCTGGGTGGCTCAGTTGGTTAAGTGACTGCCTTCAGCTCAGGTCATGATCCTGGAGTCCCTGGATCGAGTCCCGCATCGGGCTCCCTGCTTGGCAGGGAGTCTGCTTCGTCCTCTGACCCTATCCCCTCTCATGTGTTCTCTCTCTCTCAAATAAATAAATAAAATCTTTAAAAAAAAAAAAAAAAGCTTTCTCGGAGGGTCTATGGCACGGCCAGTGTTGAGGCCCCCCGGTTTTGTCCATTCTTCCAATTGCGTTTTCCCTTTTACTATACATCATGGCCACCAACACCTTGCTTTGTGATGGCTACGCTATGATTTATTTAACTGACCCCCACTGATGGGCATTTGGGTGCCTTCCAGCTTAGGGCTCTTACAGAAAATGCCGCAGTGGGCAGTCTCTCACAACCATGCACTTTTCTAGAAGTCTTAGTGAGATCAAGGCTTAACAGACTTTGTCTTCCTTGGAGGCCTCAGGGTCCTGGCCTGGGAGGTTGTTTCTGCTCCTTGTGGGTCCTCCACCCACCCCAGCCCTGGGTCTAAAGGATTCTGTCTGGCAGGGCTGTGAGGAGCGGCTGACCCCCTTCTCCCTCTTCCCGAGGCCCTGGAGCGCCGTGCGCGTGAAGGAGTACGGATACACGCGGCTACAAATCCTCAACGGGACCCACGTGCACATCCAGCAGGTGTCAGATGACCAGGTCAGTGAGCGGTGGCCCGATCACCTGCCCGAGTAACCGGGCCCAGCGGGTTCTGGAGCTGAGTGGTTAAAAGCATGGACTCCAGAGCTGGAAATCCTGGGTTCAAATCCTGCCTCTGCTACTTACCAGCTGGCTGACTTCGAGCGACTTATTTCAACTCTCCGAGCCACAACTTTCCCATCTGTTAAAGGGGATGATAATAGTTGCTTGACCTGTTATATATAAAGTGCTGAGAACAGTTTCCAAAGCATGAAAAAGGCCGGTGGTGGGAGCAGGTGGAGGGAAACCAGTATGATGTGTGTTGGGCAGAAGTGGCCCAAGGTTAGAAGGACCTAAATAATCATGGCTCACCTTTCTTTATTTTTGCCATTGTAATTTTACTGTATTTTTAAAAGATTTTATTTATTTATTTGAGATAGAAAGAATGAGAGAGAGAGAGCATGAGAGGGAGGAGGGTCAGAGGGAGAAGCAGACTCCCTGCCGAGCAGGGAGCCCGATGCGGGACTCGATCCCGGGACTCCAGGATCATGACCTGAGCCGAAGGCAGTGGCTTAACCCACTGAGCCACCCAGGCGCCCCTTATTGTATTTTTTTTAAAGATTTATTTATTTGGGGCACCTGGGTGGCTCAGTGGGTTAAGCGGCTGCCTTCGGCTCAGGTCATGATCCCAGGGCCGTGGGATTGAGCCCCTCATCGGGCTCCCTGCTCAGCGGGGAGCCTGCTTCTCCCTCTCCCTTTGCCTGCCGCTCCCCCTGCTTGTCTCTCTCTGTCAAATAAATAAATAAAATCTCTAAAAAAATTTTTAGGAAGGGAAGGGCAGAGGGAGAGAGAGAATCCCAGAGCTTGACTCTGGGCTTGATCTCACGACCCTGAGACCACAACCTGAGCTGAAACCAAGAGTTGGATGCTTAACTGAATGTGCCACCTCGGTGCCCCTGTCATTGTCTTTTTAAAATAATAATAATTATGATTTCTTGAGCACCTGTTTACATCAGATGCTGGGCTAGACCCTTTACATCTAGGAACCTTTTAATCACCACAGCAATCCCATGGGATGGTTTTTCTTTCCATTGTACAGTTGAGAGAACTGAGGCTCAGAGAGGGGAAGTAATTTTCCAAGGGTCACACAGCTGGAGGGTGGCAGAGCTGGGGTCTGGCCGCAAAGACCGTGTTCTTTTTATTATAAATAACTACCCTTTATTGAACAGTGCACGCACCGGGGGTAGGCTTTAGGCTTATGCGTTTATCCCATTCGGTTCTCCCCTGTGTATAGAGTATGGAACTGAGGCTCATAGTTGGGGAACATTCTTAAGGCCATGTAGAGAGCCGTTGCACTGAGATATATAAGTGACATTTGTCTGACTCCAGGGTTTGTGCTCATAATAATAGCCTACACCTTACACAGTCCTTGCCTTGTCCCGGGATCCCTTTTTAAAAAGCCCTCTACAAATAATCTCATTTAATTCCCGCAACATCTATGATGTAGGTACTATTACTATCATCCCCACTTTTCAGATGAGGAAAACTGAGGCTCAGAGAGGTCTAACACTTCACCCAAGGTCACACAGTCCATTAAAGACCTGGATTTGAATTCAGGTCCTTGGCCCTGGAGTCTGGACTTTCAGCTCTCACTACCTCTTTTGTTTTTGTCCCTTGCAGGACGGGAAGATTGTGGATGACATCTGGGTGGTGAGATCCCTGGTTGGCCGGATGACGTACCTCTAGGCACAGGGGCAGCTCTCATCAGGGACCCTGGGCTTCGCTGCCTTGCCCAGTGTGACCAGACACCGCCCAGGCCCAGGTGGAGAGTCGGGGCAGGCCTTGGCTCCCAGTCCTTCTGAGGCCCCGTGTGGAGTGGTTGTAGCCCAAGGCAGCTGGAGCGGCTCTCTCCTCCTGGAGAGGTGGGGGTACCACTGGCTGTGATGGGAGGGCCGGCGCCCAGGCACAGAGCAAAGCAGGGCAGGTGTGGGGCGGCACAACCCGGCTCTCCTGCATAACACTCATAGGGCAGGGCGCCCACGGGGACCCTGGAATAAAGAGGCTTATAGCTGTGGCCATGGACTCTGCGCTTCTGCCAGGGATGCCCCCTGGGCCGACTCCTCCCCTGCCCGCAGGGGTGAGGGGCATCACCAGCCCTAAGTCAGCGGAGTGGGCACAGCTGTCATGACACCACTCTCCAGCAGGGGGCGTCGGTGACTTTCTCCTCCAAGGCCGCCCTCAATGCTCCAGCTGCCCAAGGAGTACTAACCAGTGTTGCCTTGTGCCTCAGTATCCCGGCCCAGCACTGAGAAGTGTTAGCACTCCTGCCTCCAAGCTGGGGTTGCTGACAAGCCTTAGGATCTCACAGACCTGCCATTTTCCTCCCCTTTTCCCTTCCTTTTCTCCTCCGTCTCTCTATCCCCTTCCTTTTCGTGTATTCACCCGTTATTTATTGGGCATCTCCCATGTGCCAGGCCCTGGTCTCAGTCCTGGGAGACAGCTGTGAGCAAGCCAGAGATCTCTGCCTTAACGGAGCTGATACTCTAACCAGGGGGTCAGACAGCAAACACAATAAATAAGAAAAATGTAAAGCAGGGTAAATATTGGTAAGCACTCTGAAAAAGCAGGGAAGGGGCCTGAGGGGGGACAGCTGCAGTTTTTACAAGGATAATCAGGGGGATCTCACCGGGAGGGTGAACATTTGATCTGAAGGAGTCTGAGTGAGAAGTCGCAGGGGCAGAGTGTTCCAGGCAGAGGAATGGCCAGTGCAAAGGCCCTGAGGCAGAAACACGCCGGCCCTGCCAGGGATCAGTGTGGAGGCCGGTACAGCCTGGGCAGAGTGACTAGGGGAAGATAGAGACAGGGAGGTGATGGGGAAAGATCATGCTGGGCCTCGTGGGGCCCAGGAGGACTTTGTCCTTTATCCACAGGAGGGCTCTGAGCTGGTGACAGACACATCTGACAGCAGGAGTCCTAGGCCAAGCTGGGCGCTGGCCCCTGGGCTGAGAGCTTCCCTGGGGCAGCCTGTGGGCTCCCAGCTCTGCAGGCCAACCTCACATTATTGCTCCATGAGCTGCAGGGGCTCAGCTTCCTGACACTTAACTCCCCGCCCTCCTGGCCACCCCCACGGTGCCCAAGGCATCCGGGCTTCCTGCTGTTTCTTGAATTACACGAAGCTCTTTGTCACCCTCGGTGTGCCCTCTCCCCGGCTCATCCTGGGCTGGCACCTTCTCAGCCTGAGATCGCAGCTTTCCCTGACAGCCCCAGCAAAGAGAGCTGCCGTCATTCTGTCCTGTCCCTGCTTTACTTCACTTCTAGCTCTTAGCTTCCTGGAATCCTCTGACTGATTTATGCTTGTCCATGGTCAGTCCGAGCCCTGGGGCTAAGGGTCTGTGTGGGGGGGGGGGGGGGGGGAGGAGACTAGGGCCATCTTGTTCATTGTGGGTCCCAGCCTGGTCCACCGTGGGCCAGCACTGTCTGGGGGTGGCTTTGTCTCTCCCACTGGACTGTCAGCCCCAGGAGCAAGGGGCCCAGGGCTCACCCCTGCACAGCCCAGCATAAGATCGGTGCTTCATAAATACTTGTTGCCTTCTGAAGGCCACCGCATGCCACGCTCTGGCCGGACAATGCCAGGGACACACCAGGGACAGCGATGAATCAGCCCCAGCGGGGCCCTGTAGGAGTTCATGGGCGAGCAGAGCAACGTGGTTACCCAACTCAGGTGACACACAATGAGGGCGTGCCGCAAAGGGATGCACCCAGCCCGTGAAGTCGCCAGCCGCGGAGTCATGCAATGCTCCCTGCAGCCAAAGCCTGAGCTGGTGCCCACGTGGGCCTGGCATGTTCCGTTCCAGGCCAGGGGAGGCTGTGAACAGGTCTGGATCGGGGCGGGGGGGGGGGTGGTCCACAGAGAGCAAAGGCCTGGCACTGGGGCTAGACAGAAACGGGGTTTGCATCTCAGCCCTGCCACTTGCTGTGGGATGTGGCGTCCCCAGCCCGCTCTGAATGTCAGTTTCATCATCTGTCACCAAAGGATGATCATACTTGATGGCATTGCCTTGGGATTAAATGAGGCTGAAAGCCTTGATGTTGTCCTTGACTCTTCTTTTTCTCACGTCCCACATTTAATCAGCTAGCAAATTCTGTTGACTTCATCTGTAAAGTCGATCTAGAGCCTGTCCCCTTCTCCCATCTCCAAGGCCCCCACCCTGGTCATGCCCACCTGTCCCTTGCCTGGTCTCCCCTCTCCACCCTCCCCAGTCTGCTCTCCATATGCAGCTGAAGGGACTGGTGGACACCTGTGTCAGATCGTGTCTCTCCTCCGCCTGAGCTCTCCCAGAGCTTCATCTCCCTTGGGGTGAAAGCCAGCATCTTCCCTGTGGCCCACCCCACACGATCTGCCCCTGTCCCCTCCCTGTCCTCATCTCCCACTACTTGTCTCTGCCCACTCTGCTCTGGCCACACTGACCTCGACTATATCAGATGACTGGCTGTTCCTTCTGCTTGGGACACTGGCCCCCCCCCCAGGTACCCGCATGGCTCTCTCCCTCCCCTCCTTCAAGCCTTTGCAGGGAGCCCTCCCCTGACCACCCTGTTTAAAACAGCATCCCACCCCCTACCTCCCCTCCCCTCTCCCTGCTTTATTCTCTTCCAGATCACTTCCACGTTGTGGCCTACTATGAAAATACATCTTTCATGATATATTCTTTATCTCCTCCATCAGAAAGTGAGCTCGGGGGGTGGCAGGGGTTTCTGGGGTTTCTGCCAGTTCTGTTTACCCCTGTGGTTCCAGTACCCGAAACATAGTAGTTGCTCAATAAACACTGGTTGAATGGATCAGGGGAGACAGGAGAAATTCAGATAAAAAATGCTTAAAACAGCACAGTGCTGAAGAAGCAGGTCATACATAGTAGGAGTGACGGTAATTTAGGTGAATCAGATAAAGGCCCAGCTCTTGGGGCTCCCACTGCTGGGTGCACAGGAGACTGGCACGTCTGCCTGATTGCAACACCTGTGATGTGTGACATGCTCAGGAAGTGACAGGCTGCAGGACAGAAGGCCCTACAGCTTCTGGGAGGCAAAGCCGAGCAAGGCTTTTGGAGGGCACGCAGATGCCTGCCTAGCAGGCTGGGGTAACTGCCCCTCAGAGGAGTAGCAGGGCCCCAGGGACAGCCTGTGAGGTGGTTTGGGGTCTATGGAGAGACCAGAAGGGGGAAGCTGTGGGTCTCAGGATTCATTCATTAACAAATATTCATTTGCCGAAGTCCTTCATTGTTCAATTCAGCCAGAAATGGTTCTTGTTGGTTACAGCTAAGAACCAGGAAAGAACAATGCACCCAGCCACGATCCAACTGTTGTAGATAATGTGGTGGCCGAGATGACATTTTGGCTCTTGTGAGGCTGACATTCTACTGGAGGAGATAGAGAAGAAACTGAAAATGAAAATACTATCACCTGAGAATTCCGGATGGTGATCAGCACTGCGGAGAAAATACAATGGGAATTAAAGCGTGGGATGGCAAAGCGTGCTGTCAGTAGGGAGCCGAGCAAAGGCCTCTGTGAGGAGGTGACATTTAAGCCAAAGGACAGGGAGCTGGTCAAAGCAAAGACCTAGAAGAGTGATCCAGGTAGAGAAACCAGTGGGTGCAAAGGCCCTGAGGCAGGACTGAGGCTGTGTGTTTGAGAGACAGCCATGAGGCCAGGGTAACTGGTGTGGAGTGAGTAGGATTATCAGATAAAATACAGGATGCCCAATTACATTTGAATTTCAGAGACAGTACATAAATGTTTAGTCTAAATATGTCCCAAATATTGCGTGGGGGCACACTTATACTAAAAAATGGCTTGAGGTTTATCTGGAATTCAACACTAGCTGGGCATCCTGTATTTTTATTGACTAAATTTTTTATTGTAACCATAGGAATGAGCAAGAGAGGATGCGGAGGAGATGAGGACATATAAAGGACAAAAAGTTCCTCTCCGCATCCCGCACACATGCCTGAGGAGATAGGACGTTCTTTGAGTTCTTCAGGGGGCCTCTGTTACTTGGCATCCCTACTCCCTGGGCAGAGGCACCTCCTTTCAGCCCTCTACCCTATCCTCCCTCCAGATCTTTGCTGCTGCTTTTCAGCAAATTTAAAAAATAATAATATCATTATTTTACTTCAGGGGAGAAAGTAACACACTCATTGCTAAAAAAATAAAAATCAGGGGTGCCTGGCTGGCTCAGTCAGTGGAGCATGCAACTCTTGATCTCAAGGTTGTGGGTTTGAGCCCCACGTTGGGTGTAGAGATTACTTAAAAATAAATTCTTTTTTTTTTTTTAAGATTTTATTTATTTATTTGACAGGGAGAGAGTGAGAGCACAAGCCAGGGGGCAGAGGGAAAGGGAGAAGCAGGCTCCCCGCCGAGCAGGGAGCCCATGCGGGGCTCAATCCCAGGACCCTGGGACCACGATCCTAGCCAAAGGCAGCCACCCAACTGACTGAGCCACCCAGACGCCCCAAAAATAAATTCTTAAAAAAAAAGAAATTCAGGGGCGCCTTGGTGGCTCAGGCGGGATAAATGTACGACTCTTAGTTTCAGCTCAGGTCATGATCTCAGGGTCATGAGATCGAGCCCCAGCATGGAGCCTGCTTAAGATTCTCTCTTTCCCTCTCCCTCTGCCCCTCCCCCTGGCTCGTGTGTTCTAAATAAATAAATAAATAAAATCTTAAAAAAAAGAAAAAGAAGAAATTCAAACCATGCAATAAAGGATAAAGTAGAAAAGTAGAACCAGAAATTTCCTGGCTGTCTCATTCTTAACAGCGCCCAACTTTCAACATTTTCCTATTTTCCCTCATAACCCCTGATTTTTTTTAGTGAAAATACTATCATATGATATGTATAGGTTTGTAACTTGTTTTTTCTTTCCTGTACAAATTAATATTGGCATAATATCATCTCTGTTCTCTCTCTTTTTTTTTTCCATTTTTAAAGATTTTATTTATTTATTTATTTGAGAGAGAGAATGACAGAGAGAGAGAGAGAGAGAGCACATGAGAGGGGGGAGGGTCAGAGGGAGAAGCAGACTCCCTGCTGAGCAGGGAGCCTGATGCGGGACTTGATCCTGGGACTCCAGGATCATGACCCGAGCCGAAGGCAGTCGCTTAACCAACTGAGCCACCTAGGCGCCCCTTTTTTTCCCCATTTTTAAAAGTAAACTTCAGTTTGACAGTTTGGGATTTACAGAAAAATTGCAAAGACAATACAGAGTTCTCAGGGCACCTGGGTGGCTCAGTCAGTTAAACGTCTGCCTTCTGCTCAGGTCATGATCTCAGGGTCCTGGGATGGAGCCCCATGTCTGGCACCCTGCTCAGTGGGGAGTCTGCTTCTCCCTCTCACTCTCCCTCTGTGCTCTCTGTCTCTCAAATAAATAAAATCTTAAAAAAAAAAGACAGTACAGAGTTCTCATAAACTCCACACCCAGTTTCCCCTATTACTAAAATCTTAACCTAAACCTGGTACATTTCTTACAACTAATGAACCAATATTGACACAGTATTATTAACTAAAGTCCATATTTATTCTACTGCATTTAAAAAACTTTTAAATAGGGGCGCCTGGGTGGCTCAGTCGGTTAAGCGTCTGCCTTCGGCTCAGGTCATGATCTTGGGGTCCTAGGATCGAATCCTGCGTAGGGCTCCCCACTCAGCGGGGAGTCTGCTTCTCCCTTTCCCTCTGTCCCTCCCCCTGCTCTCTCTCAAATAAATAAAAATCTTTTTTAAAACTTTTAAATATAACTCCATTTAATACAATTACCTGGACCCTTTTAAAGTGTATAATTTTATGAGTTTTGACCCATGTATATTGCCGTGAAACCACCACCACAATCAAGACATGGAATATTTCCATCACCCCTGTTTCCCTCCTGTCTCCTTTACTGTGCATCCTCCCCTCTGTCCCCAGCTTCAGGCAACAATTAATCTACCCTCTGTCACTATAGATTAGATTTACCTTTCCCAGAATGCTAGGAATGGAACCACAGGAGACTGGCTTCTTTCACTCAGCTTAATACATTTGCAATTCATCCATGATGTCCCACTTATCAATAATTCCTTCCGTTTTATGCCGTGTAGTGTTCCATGGAATGGATATCCTGCAATCTATTTATCTGTTCACTAGTTGATGGACATTTTGGGTTGTTTCAAGTTTCTGGTGATTATGAAAAAAGGTGCTATAAAAAAAAAAAAAACCCAAAAACCAAAAAAAACAAGCTTTATGAACATTCATGTACAGGTCCTTGTGGGAGTATATGTTTTCATTTCTGTGGAGTAAATACCTAGGAGTGGGATCACTGGGTCCTGCCTCTTCCACATTCTTTTTATGGCTGCGTAGCTATATTCTGTGACCCGTTTCGAGCTCTGCTCATCACCTTATTTTATATTATTTATTTATTCATGTGTTTATTAGCTATCTTGTTTTTGTTCATTTGTAGCATTTGTTCTCTGAAAAAGAAGAGAAATGGTTAGAAGCCTAGACCTTGAAACCAGGCTGCCTGTGTGACTTTGGAGAAGTTACTTAACCTCTCTGTTTCTCTGTTTGCACACTTGTAGAACGGGACTAACAATAGTGCATAGGGTGGTTATGGGGATTAAATGAGGTAGTATAGGGGTGCCTGGGTGGCTCAGTCAGTTGAGGCGTCTGACACTTGATGTTGGCTCGAGTCATGGTCTCAGGGTTGTGGGATCCAGCAGCTTCAGGCTCTGTGCCCAGTGGGGAGTCTGCTTGAGATTTTCTGTCTCCCTCTCCCTCTGCCCCTCCCCCTGCTTGAGCTCTCTCTCTCTCTCTCTCTCTCTCTCTCTCTCTCAAATAAATAAATAAATAAAATCTTTTAAAAAAATGAGGTAGCGTATGTAAAGTGCTTAGCACAGGACCTGCTATATAGAAAATCTTCAATAAATGTTTGCAGTTGTCATTATCGACATGCTTAGCACACAGATGGCATTCAACCAATATATTTATTCAGTGAATCTGAGCAGTCTCTTTTTCTTTTTTTTTTAAGATTTATTTATTTATTTTGGAGAAAGGTGGGGAGGGCAGAGGCAAAGGGAGAGAGAGAATTTCAAGCAGACTCCCCACTGAGCACTGAGCCCAACGCGGGACTCAATCTCACAACCCCAAGATCATGACCTGAGCCGAAACCAAGAGTCGAATGCTCAACTGACTGAGCCCCCCAGGCCCCCCTGAATTTGAGCAGTCTTTAAGAGCATCAGCTTTGAAGTCAGAACTCCTAGTTAAAATTCCAGCAAAGCTGCTTACAAGTGGTGGGACTTTGTTTCACTTCCCACCCTCCTCCCGTGTCTCAGTTTCCTCATCTGTGAAATGGGGCTAAGGATCCCATCTTACAGAGAAGTGGCGAGGATTAGAAAAGATCACGTAGGTAAAGTATTCAGAGAGAGTCTGGTGTAGCAAGCAGGGAAAAAAAAATTGGAAGTAATCTAAACATGCAACAATAGGGAAATCGTGAAGTATGGTGTGATACATGAATAATTAAAAAACAATGAGGTAATATAACAATGGTAACAATAGTAAAACAATGGTGATTTTTAAAAATCTTACTGAAATAACACTAAGGATGAATACAGTTGACCCTTGAACAATGTGGGGTCAGGGGTTCCCACCCCTGCACAGTCAGAAACCCAAGTATAACTTTTGACTCCCCCAAAACTTAACTACTAATAGCCTTGTGTGACCAGAAGTCTAACTGATAACATAAACAGTCAATTAATGCATATTTTATATGTTATATGTATTATAGACTGTACTCTTACAATAAAGTAAGCTGGAGAAAAGAAGATGTTATTAAGAAAATCAGGGAGGGGCGCCTGGGTGGCTCAGTCGGTTGAGCATCTGCCTTTGGCTCAGGTCATAATCTTGGAGTCCTGGGATCGAGCCCTGGGTCGGGCTCCCGGCTCATGGAGAGCCTGCTTCTGCTTTTCCCTCTGCCCGTGGCTCCCCCTGCTTATGCTCTCTCTCTCACTCTCGCTCTATCTCAAATAAATAAATAAATAAAATCTTAAAAAAAAAGAAAGAAAATCATGGAGAAGAGAAAACACATTTATAGTACTGTACTGAATTTATTGAAAAAAATCTGCTTATTAGTGGACTAATGCAGTTCAAACCCATGTTGTTCACCTACACACTCACATATACGCTTTTGTCTATGTCTTTTTTTCCTTTTAAGAACAATTCCTAGGGGTGCCTGGGTGGCTCAGTCAGTCAAGCATCTGACTTCAGCTCAGGTCAGAGCTCCGTGAAGGGCTCTGCGCTCAGCGGGGAGTCCGCTTGTCCCTCTCCCTCTGCCCCTCCCCTGCTCGTGCTCTCTCTCACTCTCAAATAAATAAATACAAATCTTAAAAAAGGGGCGCGTGGGTGGCTCAGCTGGTTAAGCATCTGCCTTTGGCTCGGGTCATGATCCTGGGGTCCTGGGACAGAGCCCCATGTCCTGGGATTGAGCAGGGAGACTGCTTTTCCCTCTCCCTCTGCCTGCCATTCTCCCTGCTTGTGCTCTCTCTCTCTCTCTTTGTGAAATAAATAAATAAGGATGCCTGGGTGGCTCAGTAGGTTAAGCACCTGCCTTCGGCTCAGGTCGAAATCCTGGAATCCCGGGATCAAGTCCTGCATCGGGCTCCCTGCTCAGCGTGGAGCCTGCTTCTCCTTCCGCCGGCTGCTCCCTTGCTTGTGTGTGCTCTCCCACTCTCTGACAAATAAGTAAATAAAATCTTAAAAAATAAGAGAACAATTCCTAGAAGTGGAATTGCTGTATCAAAGGGTTGACAGCATTGTTAAGACTCTTGATGGATATCACCAAAATTCTGCCCCAGATCGTAGTCCTACACGTGGGGTATGAGAGTGGCTGTTATCTTATATTCTCATCAGTACTGATTATTATATAAAAAAATTTTTTTCTGGGGCACCTGGCGCAGTTGGTTAAGTATGCAACTCTTGGTTTTGGCTCAGGTCATGATCTCAGGGTTGTGAGATCGAGCCCCACATGGGACTGTGTGTTCAGCTTGGAGTCTGCTTTAGATTCTTTCTCCTTCTCCCTCTGCCTCTCCTGCTCGTGCTCTCTCTCTCAAACAAATAAAAATCTTTAAAAATATTTTTTTTTCTGAGAGACCAAAAAAATAAAAAGGATCTGTTTAATAATTTAATATCCACTTCATTAATTTCTTATTTGGAGATTCCATTTCTTTCTTATCCATTGTCTGTACTTTAAATTTTTGTTCATGTGCTTTGCCTGTTTTTCTGTTGTATGTTCACCTTTCTTATTGATTTGTAAATGCTCTCTACATATGAAGGACACAAAGCATTGCCTGCCATCTATATATTGCTGCTTATCTTTTCCCTTGATGTACTGAAATTTATCATTTTTATGAGGCCAAATCCTCCTCACCCTCCTCACCCTCCTCACCTGTTTCCATCTATTGGAGATCGCCTCCTTACCACCTCCTCCAGGAAGCCCTCTGTAGGAGGCTCTTTTGGGGTTGATTTTCTCTCTCAGAGCCCTGAAGTAGGAGGGCCTAATTGCCCATCCTGAGGAAGCCCTTGGAGCAGATCTACCTCTGGGCTTGTTCTAGGTCTGATCTCTGACTGAGATCCCCAAGTAAGTTCCAAGGAGGCTTCCCCAAAGGTGGCTTCTAGAGCCTAATACCCTGCAATTTGTGCGGAGCATTAAAGAGGTAAAGACTGCACCTGGCCCTCCTCCCATCACTGCGACCTGGATAAAGTGCTGTCATCTCAGCTACTAGACTTGCTTTTTTAAAAAAATGAAGACTCTGTGAGCATAAGATTTCAGAAGAGCACAAAACCCCAAACAACAAGAACGTTTAATGCTGGCGATGATACTTTAAATTGCATGTTCCCTTTGAACACTGGTGGGAGTGTGAATTGGATCCTTGTAGCACAATTCGGCAATGTGTGTCCCAGGCCGCGGGGAGGCAGCAGAGGGCAGTTAGCGAGCCTTGCCTGGGTGTCAAAACCAGGAATGTGCCCTGGCTCTGCCCCATTAGCTTGTGCGACTTTGAGCAAATAAAGTTACTTCTCCAAGCTTCTGTTTCCTCTGCGAAGCCGGAATAATCATAGGCCCTGTTGTTAAAATTACACAGCTTAGCTCCATGCATGGAAACTGTTACTATTATTAAATCTTAAAGTTGTACATTTCCTTTGACCCAGGAGTTCCATTTGTGGTAATCTATTTAAAGGAAATGATTAGAGATGTGCACAAATATTTAACTGCTTGAATTTGTATGGGGGGGAGGTATTATTTATAATAGCAAAATATTTATCACAGCTTAGATGTTCAACAAGAAAGGGTCGTTAAACAGATTAGAGTTCATGGATAGAATGGCATCCATGCAACCATTAAAACTAATGTTCTGGAAGAAAATGATGCGGAATGATACTGGTGATATTTCCAAACTTGTTTTTAGAAACATATAACATTCTTTATAAACGTGTGCCTCTGATTCTGTTAAAAACAAAAGAGATAGGTAAATGTACAGAAAAAAATGACTCATCATGCAATCATTCATTCATTGGTTCCCCCATGGCTACTATGTGTTAGACACTGTGCAGGGGCAGGGAGGTGGAGAGGGATGCACTTAGCATTTAAGAGTATCTCTGAGGGGGTGAAATTAGGACTCATCCAACCATCCATTCAACAAATGTTTATTGAGCATCTACTTGCCAATAGTGCAAGGGCATTGGGCATGCACAGCGAACAAAACAGATAAAAATCCTTGCTCTCCTGGAGCTAACATTTCAGTAAACAACCAAAAAGCTAACTACAATTAGCTAATCATCTAGCTTGTTAGAAGGTGATTAGAGCAGGAAAATAGGAAAAAGCAGATAAGGGGGGGGGCTTAGTAGCATGCAAGATGGATATTGGCTGCGTTAGTTAGGGTGGGAAGGAATAAGCTCGCTGATAAGGTGATATCTGAGTAAAACCCTGAAAGAGGCGAGGAAGGGAGCCCTGAGGATGCCTGAGGGAAGGGTCTATCCCAGACAGAAGGAACAGCCAATGAAAAGACCTTAAGGAGGAAGAGCTCCGGATATTTTTTCTGGAAGAGCAAGGTAGCTGGGGCCCAGCGAGTGAAATCATAGGAGAGGATGTCCGGGTTTCGTTTATGGATTTCGTTATTGTTGTTTTCGGGTATTTTCCTTTTTTTTTTTTTTTTTTATAAATTAATTACTTTTTAAAAACTTACAGAAAAGATTAAGATCAAATAGTGTCTTGGTTGCAGGTCAAGTTCCTGGACTCAGACAGACTCAAAACTCATTATCTACTTCCTGTAATTCTGAGGCAGCTAGTTCACCCCTTTGAGCCTCAGTTTCTTTATCTGTAAAATGGGTATTAATAATACGATGAGGTTTTAGTATTTAGTGAGACAATGCAAGGAAAGCATTTGGCCAGGTGTGTGGCACGTAACCGTGATTTGGTGTAAGGTGGGACCTTTACACGAGTATAGTCCTTTCCCCTTTAAGAACCCGATTGGGCGGGGAGCCAGCTTCTCCGCACGCTTTCCAAATTTTCCAATCCCCGCTTGGCATTTTCTGCCCGAAGGTCTCCAATTGGGCAATCTGCACCAATCAGAGGCTGGAGCGGGCTCTGCCAGTGGCCCAGCTCCGCCCCTGAGCGGGCCCTGCCCGCTGCCCGGTCAGCCCCGTTGCTATAGGGACTGGTGGGCGGTGAAGGGGGAAAGCCCCGGATGTTCGTTGGGGATTTAACATGGCGGCGGCAGTGGCCGCGGTGGCGGCGGCGCAAGAGAGCTGAGGGCGGTGTGAGGGTTCAGAATTCCGGGTCGAGCAGCTAGGCCGCGAGCGACCGCAGCGCCGAGCCGGTAGGATCAGCGGTCAGGCCAGGGGATTGGGGTGGGCCGGGCGATGGCGGTGGGAGAGCTTTTACGCAAGTAGGGGGCGGGGCCGTTGGGGTCAAAGTTCACTCGAGGAGGGAAGGGTCGCCTCGGAGAGGTCGGGAGTCAGTGCTGCTGGGGAGGGTGGTGTAGAGGAGGTCAGAGGTCGAACTAGCGAAGGAGGCGTGGCGAAGGGGACCACAAAGTTCGAAATTTGAAGTGGGGCCCGTTCGAGGGGGTCGGGGCGAGTGTCAGAAAATGGGGGTCAAATTAATCATTTGAAGGGAGGGTGCGCTTACCAGAGTCGGAGATCAGAACCATGGGGGCGGTGGTTTGGAGGTTTACGGCAGCAACCAGCGGATCAGATGCATGAGCTTTAGGTTGGGGGGCACCTTTTTAAGGGATCAAATGTGGGGCGGGGGCAAAGGTCAGAATCCGACAGATGATGTACCTGAGGGTCAATAGTTAAAACCTTAGTGGGAGACATTGCTGGGGAGGACGGGAGGGATCCCCGAGAGAGAGAGAGAGAGAGAGAGAGAGAGAGAGAGAGAGAGAGAGAGATCAGAGGTGCTTCCTGGCCGGGTAAAGGGGAGCCTCCTCCCACAAATAGTGAAAATAATAGCAAACACTCATAAATCACTATGTGCCAGGTCATTTAGATGCTTTCCATATATTTAATCCTCACTACAACCTTATGGGGTTGGCACTGTTATTAAGAGCCCAGGTGATCTGCCCAGGATCATCTAATGACTAAGTTGTGGGGTTGGAATTCAGACTCGAGTTCTGCGCCCAGAGATGTACTATGCTCTATTGCCTCTCAAATAATCACAGTTTTGACTAATATTTAATGAGGGCTAACACTGTGCTCAGCGGTCTTGTTTCATTATACCATAAGCTTGTGATGTGGGTACTGAGTAGACCCACTTTACAGACAGGAAAACTGAGGCTCGGGTAGCATCTGCTGAGTAACAGAGGCAGTTACCAAGCTGGGTCTGACTGATTCCAGAGCTCCTGCCCCCAGTTGTTACATTGTAGATTGTTGAAGATTGTTCCTGGAAGCAGGGGGCTGGGCAAGGCCAAGCCACTCCTTGGACTGGAATGGATTGTCTCTGGGCTCCCTGGAAGGGTGTGATCTGGGAAGAGAAGTTCTCATGGATCTATGGGAGTGGGGTGTTTGTGGGTGGCCCAGAGTCCAAGTGAGTCTGATGGGTTTCTGACTGGGGAGGATGTCCCTGAGTGGGATCCAGTACAAAGCCTAGTGTTCTCTGTACTTAAAACCCCGAGCTCTCATGGTGGTCCCAGATCGCTCCCACCTCATTTCCTACGGCTCTCCCGGTCCCTTCTCAAGCTCCAACCCCACCGGCCTGTTTGCTGTTCTTCAACTCTGTAGGCATATGCCACCCTCCAGGTCTTTGACCTTCCTGTTCCCTCTGCCTGGAATCCTTTCCCTGCCCCTCCCCCCCTTACTCACGGTCACCCACGTGCAGCTCTTCCAGCACCACCTGCCTCTCACTGTCCCTCACACGCTCTTTATCTCCCTATCTGGTTTTCTCCCCAGGCCTTTGCTCTGTGCTTATCTTGTTTGTCAGGGCACCCTGTGTTGTCTGCCCCCCCCCGAAGAATGTGGGCCCCACACGGCATGGAATTTCTCCATGTTGTTCCTTCCCTGAATCCCCCCTGAAGCACTGCATGGCCGGTGGAGGGTGCTTGGTGGTTGGTGGCTGAACGTTGGACACTGTGCTCGGTGCTGGGACTGCCCCAGCGGACAAGACGCAGAACCCCTGGGCTTCCAGTGGCTCTCGGTGTCCCTTGGTGGGAGCAGACTGGAACCAGACCCCCAACCAGCGATACATGGCTGCATCTGGACCCCTAGGGTGCCCGGCCTGGGGGTGGGGGAGCAGTGGATCAGGGGCTGTGGAGCAGCACTGGGGACTGGTGCAGACCCAGCTCCATCACTCACGGGCTGTGAGACCGTGGGTGAGTCGCTTAACTTCCTGGGCCTCCGTTTCTTCCTCTGCAAAATGGAAATGATAGTGACCGCCTCATGGCATGGCTGGGGGGACGCAGAGCAGAAAGCGCGTGGCCCCGGCCCTGGCTCCGTGCTGTGTTGGCATTAGTCCTGCTGCCGCCGCCACCTGGGGAAGACCTCAGAGATGGAGGAGGGCCCCTCTCCACCTGCCTCCTGGTTCTCTCAGGCAGCCACGCCACCCCCTTCCGGCTCTGGCAGGGTCACCAGGTGGGCACAGTGCCAGGCAGTCCTGTGAGGCCGGCCCAACCTCCTGCCCTCGTGGTTCCAGCTTGCTCAGCATCCCCGGCTTGGCGCAGATAAGGAGGGTTAGAGCTTTGGCATCGGAGACCCGAATTCAGGTCCCTACCCTGTCCCCAGCTGTGGGACCTTAGGCAAGTGATTTCTTAACTCTCCAGTTTTGTTCCTTAGGATACATTTTAGATTAGGGGGAAAAGTAAAGCCTTCAATTAAGAGAACCCCCACGCCTCCAGCATCCGGCCTGGGACGGGACTCGCAGGGTGGATGGCGTTCAGTGCCCCCCTCCCTCCCCAGCCTCTCTGCCAGCTCCTTGCCCCAGCACCGGATCAGATGCAACCCAGCCAAAAGCTCATGCATCTGATCCGCTGGTTAGCGTCTCTCTGCAGGTCTTCCTACTGTTATTACCCTTGAATGTATCACAGATTATAGAGCCGCAGCTCTGGATCCCGGCTCCCCGCTGCAGTCACCCGGAGAGCTTTCAAAACTGCCGAGGCCCAAGCCAGCCTGGGAGAGTCTGACTTGGATTCATTCGGTTGGGGTGGGGCGGGCCTCAGTATGTGGTTCCAGTGGCCAGCCAGGCTGGACCACCACTGTTTTACAGTTTGACGGCTGATGTAAGTGACGTCCCGGTGAACAACCTGCTCTTTTCTGCTCAACATTCGAGTGTGCGTTTCTCTCTGCAAGGACGTGTGTGTGACTCTAGGATTCATTGTCTCGGCTGTGTTTCTTCTTGTGATTGTGCCACATAGGAGTCACCTGTTCACCTGTTGGTGGACATTAGGATGGTTTCCCACTGGGACAGTGACAACGCCGAATCGAACATTCTAGAACACGTTTCCTTGTCTACTCTGGCCAGAGTCTCTCTTGGGCTTGTGGCTCACCGTGGACATGCTGGGCTTTCCAAATTGTTCTCCTGAGCAGTTGTACCAGTCTGCTTTCCCACAGGGCTTGAGGGTTCCCTTCACTCCATGTCCTGCTTTGGGGCAAGTTTGTGGCCCTTGCTGAAGTGCTTTACTCAGCCATGAGATGGTGGGTTTATGGCCCCCTGGGCTGACTGGGAACAGCTGGGGAGATGGTTCACATGATGGGCCTAGCAGGGGCCTGACAACCACCGAGCCCCCACACCTAGCCTTTCGCCCTCTAGGACATCCAGGACAGTGACCACAGCTTTGATCCAGCTCTCCTTGGGAGGCATCTCTCAGGGCTGATGGTGGGAAAGGAGACTGTACTGACTTGAACCTCCTCAGGAAGGGGGCAGGAAGGAGGTGAAGTGTGGAAAGGGAGGGACAGAGCCTTGTTACACTCTTTGTGTGTGACCACTGGTCCCACTGGCGACCCACACAGCCCTAGCCCTGCCTGCATGGATTTTAGTATACAAAGGAAGACAGACCCATCCTGAGACAGTGACAGCCCAGAGTGTCAGCGCTGGGATGAGGAAGCACAAAGAGAAGCATCAGGGCTAGGATACGGGAGGCACATGGACTGTAGGAATCCAAAGGAGGCCCCTGACCAGCCTGGGAAGTCAGTGAGGGCTTTCTGGAGAAGGAGACATCTGACCGATGAGAAAGAGTGAGCCAGGCCTAAGAAAGGAGGTGGAAAGAATAGAGCGAGTAGTGGGTACGGGACGTGCAAAGGTCCTGAGGTCCGAATGAACTTGGGATGATCAGGTACCATCAAGGAGGCCCAAGTGGCAGAGGAGGCAGCAAGATCAGGAAGGTGGGGACGATGTGGCAGATGTACCAGAGGCTGACAGGCGGAGGTAAGGAGTGTGGATTGCATTCAGTGTGTAATGGGGACTCATTGGAAGGCTTTAAGCAACATCTTTTTCCCTTTAATAAGGATTACTCATGTTGCCCTGTGGGGAGTGGATCCTGGGGTGCAGCAGCAGGGAGACCACGGGGAGGCTGCTGTAAGGGTCCAAGCAGGAGATGAGGGTGGATAGGATGAGGGGGCCCACGATGGAGGAGGGATCTCTGTGCTGCCAAGATTGTGAGGACTTCACCCATATATATTTTTTAAAGATTTTATTTTTATTTGAGAGAGAGCATGTGCGTATGTGGGGGTGAGGGCCAGAGGGAGAGGGAGAGAGAGAATCTTAAGCAGGCCCCACGCCCAATATGAGTCTCAATCTCACGACCCCAAGATCTTGACCTGAGCTGAAATCGAGACTGGGACGCTTAACCGACTGCACCACCCAGGTGCCCTTACTTTACCCGTATTAACCCATTTGATCTCCACAACAACCTACAAGGTAGGTACTGTTGTTATCCCCATTTCAGAGATGAGAAAACTGAGTCCCACAGAGGTACGTGACGTGCCTAAGGTTACACAGCAGGTGAGTGGCAGAGGTAGGACTTGAACTCCAGGCCTTCGGACTGTAGAGTCACCACCTGCGGTGGCTGCCCCCCAGTGATTTGGAAGTGGTTTGGATAAGACAAGGCCACTTCCTGGCCAGTTGGTTCTTACCCAGGCTCCTCTTTAGATGGAAGCTCCTTGGAGGTCAGTTCAACCTGGGGTATTTCTGGGCACTGGGTCCCTACCTCCCTTAGGGCCCCCCACAACCCCTTCTCTTTCTTCTCCACGGCCTCACCCCTCCTTGTCCTGCTGGCCTACAGTAAACCAGACTTCCTGGCCAGACGCCGGTCGGGGTGTCCCCAGCAGCTGTTTATCCCATCACCCGAGCCAGGCGGCCACAGTTGCTGCCAGCAGGAAGCAGCCTCCTTCCAAGTCACGGCCAGGGAAATGGGACCCTTCCCGCCCCCGCCACCCTTTCCGGGGCTGGGGCTTGTTTTCTGCCAGATGCCTGGGCCCACAGGAAGGTGTCGGGGGCGGGGGGGGGGGCAAGGAGGGTCAGAGGGGAGCTTTCCCAGGTCCCAGGGGAGCCGGTGACAGCAGATGTGACAGAAGCTACCACTCACGGCAGCCTGTGTCCCGGGGCCCTCTGGTCCTGCCCTGCCTTTCCCCGGGTGCTGCCGCCATCCTCAGGGGCAATGGTGACTTCTCTGCGGGGGCCACGCAGTCCACACTGGTCCCCGACCCCCTAGCTGGGGCGCCTGGGGAAGAACCGGAGCCTCCATGGGCCTCACATTCCTCACCTGTTAAATGGGCTGTTGGGAGGATCGTAGATCGTGCGGTGAAGAGCTCCCCGAGTGGCCTGGCACAAAGTAAGCTTGTAACAATTTATAATTCAACAATTTTAACAATTTCCGTTTCCTTCCTCGCGCCCTGTCCCCTCTGGGCTGCAGCCTCCCCTTCGCGGGCTCCCAGCCTCTAGTGATACTGGACTCACCTGCAGCTCGCAGCCCGCCAGGCGCCAGATGTCTGCTGGATGAGCATCGGCACAGTGGCTCTGTCCAGAGACCCTGAGCAGGAGGTGCTGTTAACCTCATTTCTCTTTTCCAGCATTTTCATTTCAGGAAGGCACATTTTTTGCTCCGTGCGCACGCATTACCTATTCCCCTAAATAATAATCGCGCACAGCACAGAAGGGTATACAGCACGAGGAAATCCTTTTCCCAGCCTGGCCGCCCATCCCCTTCCCCGAGACAGCCATTGTTCCCAGCGTCTCTTCTGTCTTAGGATATGTGTCCCTGCATGTGTTCTGCCCCCTTTTGTTTCTACCCAGATGGAGCCGACGTCCCACGTTTGCGTTCTCAGCCTTGCGTTCCCACTCCCACACAACGGGACGCGGCCTTGCAGGTTTCACTCTTCAGTTCTGTGTCTGGACCCGGAAATGCTTCCTTGGGCTTTCTGTGGCCGTGTGCCATCCCTGACCCACGTGTGTGCTCGCTGATGGTTCTTCAGGCCCTTCGGGTCTGTCCCTCCTCGGAACAGGGCCACACGCGCATGGGAGCGCAGCTCTGGGCGCAGCTCTGGACGTGGGCTTGGGGGTCTGAGATGTGCGCCCCGGTAGCTCGGCCAGTAACGTGCAGGCCTGCCCGAGAGCGTGAACCTGTTTGCGCCCCAGCCCAGTGTCTGATGGCCCCCGGGGCTTTCTCACGTGCTGGCCCTGTGCTTGGGCTGGTAGCTGATGCCTTGGCCTTTGCCAGTCAGCTAAGGTTCTCGCCGTGGTTCTGATCTGAAAGTGAGTAAAGTGGAGCATCTTTGTGTTTGTTGAAAGCCACCTGGGCTTCCTTTCCCGGGAGCTGTCTATCTGTGGTACTTTTTACTTTCCCTGAGAAGGAGAAACCGAGGCACGGGCTGGAAATCCCTCAGCAAATAAGGGGCAGCTCCAGGCCTGGAACCCAGGCCTGCATGGCTCCAATCTGGAGTTCCTAACTTGTGTGACACCGTGGAGGCGGAGGGCTTGGGCTCTGGAGCCAGCCTCACCACTACCTGCTGTGTGGTCCCAGACGAGTCCCTTAACTGCTCTGTGCTTTGGTGTCTTTATCTACATAGTGGAGATGATAACGGTGCCTCCTCAGGGTTGTTCTGAGGCTATAAATTCATCATCATCAAGCAAAATGCATAGTAAGTGCTCAAAGACTGTTAGCTGCTCGGGCCAATACTCTTAGCCTTGTTCTGTATCATTACTATTAACAGGCCTCGTTCTAGTGCTTCCTGTGAGCTAACTTATTGGACGCCCCCAGCACCCCAAGATGTAGGTGTTAACTATGATTCCCCTTTCATAGGGGAGGAGATTGTGAACCTGGGAGACTTGCCTGGGGTCACTCCCTCTGCCACCACCCCCAGACTAAGCCTGAGGGATTAGAGGGCCCCCCCTCCATCGTGTCTTCCTTCCGGGCTTTGGAGGGGAGCAGCCTGACAGGTGGGGGCGCCGGCGGGGTCCCCAGACAGCGCGCTCCCCCCCAGGCCCTCCCTGCTTCCACCCCCAGGTGCCCGGCCTGGCCCTGGAAACTCCTGATAAAGCAGCATTGTGCTGCGTTTGGGCCTGGCTTCCCCAGGCTGGTTCCAGCCACTCCCACACAACGGGAAGCAGCCTGCTATCCTGGGCCTCCTCCCGCCCTCCTCCTGCTCCCCTCCTGCCCTCCCCTTCCTTCCCCTCCACGGTCTATGCGAGGAATGGGGAGAAAGTAGGACATGGCCGGAAGGCAGGGCTCTTCAGCATATCTCCCTCAGGTGAGGACCCCCCCAGGCACTTCTGCCTCCTCCCTCCCTGGGGACCCCTCCTCTGCTGCCCACGGGGCCTTCCCCCAAATCTTCCACAGCAGCCTGGCCCCAGATGATCTGACTCTGAGATGCCGTGCTGTGTATATATAGTACGTACATTTATGATTCTTCTACTTTTAAACCTTTAGTAATTGCAAAGCGTAACGTGCCTCTGGAAATGGGCCTAAGTGCACATGTCAGTTTAACATCATTATGAGATGAACAAACACCTCTCCACACTTGGGGGAAGACCGAACTCTGCACCCTAGGAGCGCCCCCGTCACCATCACGACCCCGGTAGCGATCACTCCCCTGACCTTGGGGGTCACCGTGTCCCTGCCTTTCTGGAGAGTCCCTGCCAGGCGTGCATCCCTGAATTACAGAATGCCACCTTGCGTGCTTTTGAACTTCACAGAAATGGAGTCCCCCCGCACGTCTTGTTAGCGGCCGGCTTCTTTCATCCCTGGTCTGTGGGGTCCAGCCACGTGGTTGAGCATGTCCATAGTTCGTCCCCCCTCGTTGCTGTGTACTCTTCTAGTGTGAGAACAACCCAGAGCTGATCTCTCTGTCTCCTGCTGTCTGGGTGTCAATGCCCTTGAACACATCTACCCCGGGCATGTGGGCGGGCGTGCACACATTTTTCCAGGGAATTCTCCAGGGAAGCTAGCCCCGGCCCCACGGGAGGCCCTTTGTGAGCTCCGTCAGGCAGGAGACCCAGACCCTGGTCCCAGATCCACACGCAGACAGGTAAAATAAGTCGGACTCCCAAGCCCCCATCTCTCCCCCGGCCCC
The DNA here is from genome assembly GCF_002201575.2 of Neomonachus schauinslandi. NCBI lineage: Eukaryota > Metazoa > Chordata > Mammalia > Carnivora > Phocidae > Neomonachus > Neomonachus schauinslandi. The sequence continues at coordinate 13,381,719 of NC_058418.1, read as the reverse complement.
CCGCCATGACCCTGTCTCATTAACAGGCGCCCCATCCATCCTCTCGATTGATTGATCGATTGGGCCAGGAGTCTGGTGGCATCCTGACTCCTCTCGTCTCCTTCCTTCACAGTCACGATGGCAGGAAAGCCACCTGCTCTACCTGCAGAGCAGAACCTGGCACCTTTCACTCTTCCTCTGTGGCAGCCCCTACTTAAGCCACCCTCGTCTCCCGCCTGGACCGCCTCCCCACTCCCCACTTCCCCGTTGCGCCCCCTGCCCCCGCAGTCTGTCCTCACATGAAGCTAGAGGGAGCTGGGGTCAGATCGCATCACCGCCCTGCTGGGGACCCTCCTGTGGCTTCATCTCTGGGGGGGGGTGGGGGTGGTCATGAGATCCTGGCCCAGCTTTCCTGCGAGCTTCCACTCCTCTCCTGCCATGCTGTTCCTGGAATATTCCAGGCCGGGTCCTGCCTCAGGGCCTTTGGTTCACGCGCTTCGTCTGGGACCTGCCACTCTTTCCCTCTTCCACCTTCCCGGGCTTGAGTTTCTTTGTGGCACTCATCATTACTACTTACATTACACTATGATTTGTGGGTCAGTTGGCTTCTTGTCCTCCCTGCGTCTCATAACTTGGCTTCATGGGTTGGGGGGTGGTGGCGGGGGACCCTTACTGTGTTCCTTGCTTGTGGGGACCCCTACTGTGTCCCCAGCTTGATGTGTATGTGCCGGGGTGGCTCAGTAAACGCTGGCAGACCGAATGTGAGGGTTCCGGAAGGAATGATAAGCCCTGAGTACACCCTGCCGCAGTGCATGGTGGGGGATCTGCCCCGAGTGAGGAGGGAATGCCACTGGAAGGGTGAGCAGGAGTTGGCTGAGGGAGGGGAGGGGAGGGGAGGGGAGAGCGTGGGGACCTCTGAGGAACCGAAGGGTGGCTCACATCCCTCTCGGTTCTGTGGTCGGTCTGGATTTGAACGCAGATGGCCACTCGGGGCCTCTCCATGTCTCGCTTGTTCTTCTCTAGAATTGAGGCCACTCAGGTGTTCTAGGGCATCTCTGAAGCTCTGCTCCTAACATACTTAACGCCAGTGCCTGGGGTGTAAATATGAACGTGATTATTTTTGTTTTTCTCCTACATATACTCTGGAGTGCCTGGCCCTTTGTGGCCTCCAGGGACCCAACGGTTGGTGGATAAACAGCTCTAGTTGCTACCCATTTAGCATCTGTCTCTTGGACTCTCAGCCTTCTGGGGCATCCCTTCTCCGAGGCAGGGCAAGGCCTGAAATGACCTCGGGTCTGGGGACTGAGTATTCCTTAGGCTGATTAATAGGGAAAACTAATTGAAGGTTTGCTCTGTGCCAGGCCCAGTGCCCCGCATAGCACGACCCCAGAAGGTGGCTATGACCATTCGGCCCATTTCACAGACGGGGAGGGGAAGGGTGGCACTCATGGTGAGTGCCAGCCCATCCTGCAAACTGGTGCTGAGCAGATCTGGCCTTAGCTCCTCCAGGTGCGGATTTGCATTTCCCTCGTGGCCTGTCAGGTGGAGCAGCTTTTCACCTGTCCCCTGGAACGTCTGGAGCGCCTCTCTTGTGAAGAGCCCATTCATGTCACTTGCCTATTTCCCATCTGGCTGTCTGCATTTTTATTTGTTACTTCTTCGAGGTAAATCCTCGGTTCTGGATGAGAGCCTTTGTTTCGAAGATGCTATAATTCTCCCAGCCTGCTGTTCATCTTTTTGCTTGCTTTATGGTATCTTTTGATGAACAGAAGCACTTAATTTTAATATGGTCAAATATATCACTCATATCCTTTAGAGTTTTAGAATTCTGCTTCTCACCTTTCTTCGTCCTGGAATTGTGTGTGTGTGTGTGTGTGTGTGGTGTGTGAGGTAGGCATCCAGTTTCATATTTTTTGCCTGGATCCCCCATCATCCAAGGACCATTTACTAAAAACAGACTGACTTTTCTCCACGGTCACTCTTACCGTAAATCATGTGTCTGTGTAAGTGAGTCTGTTGCCGGATGCCCTGTCCCTTTCTCTTGCTCTTCTGGCCTGTTCCTGCATACTACCACCCAGCCCTCATTTCTGTCGTTGATAAGAAGTTTTGATCTTGGGGAGAGCAAGCACTCCTACTTGTTCTCCTTCAAGAGTGTCTTGGCTATTCTTGGCTCTTTGAATTCTATTTAAATATTAGACATGCATCTTGTCACAGACACAGACACGACATTGAGTCTCCCAGTCCATGAATGTGGTCTATCTCTCCATTTGTCTTCTCTGATGTGTCTCAGGAGAGTGCCACACTTTTCCAGCACCGTCCTTGGCCCACTTTTTGGTGGATTTATTCTGAGGTAGTTTGTGATGTGGCCGGGGGAGTCTGTGCCTGTCCCTCCCACGAGGCACCTTGCATCCTAGGTTTGGCCTTTGCCGGGTAAGGGTCACATTAGGGCCAGGAGCCCCCTGCCCTCCTCCCCCAACCCTGCTTCCTCCCTGGCACCACTCCTAGTCCCTGGCAGAGGGTGGGCAGGGTGCCCGGAGAGGAGGTTATAATTTTCCTGAATGATTTCAAGGGCTAATTAAAGGTTTTCCTTGACTAATCAACTTACGGTTTAATTATCGGGGAACAGGCTCAGGGCTGCGGGAAGCAGCTCTGGTAGGGTCTCCTCACAGCGTGGCAGGAAGGAGCCAGGGCCCGGCCCTACCCCGCGGGGGTGGCAGGACCGGGGGATCCCCTGGCACTGTCTGGGGCCCAGCTGGTCTTCTCCATCCCCGTGAAAGAAGACAGGGGGGCGGGGAACCAGCAGGTGTGGCTGAAGTCAGCACATGGGGGTTGGCGGGGCGGCGGGCAGGGGGGGTGGCGCTTCTCTGCTTGAAATCCATCCACGTCCCCTACTGCCTGAGAGAGGGCCCAACTTGGTCCCTCCCCTGCTGGACCAGGCCCTGCCCCTGTCTGCTTGCATTTTAGCCTTCCTGACCTTTGTTAAGTGCTCTCCTCTCGTGTGTTCTTTGTGTCTTGACCTAAAGGTCACCCCTTCTGGGAAGCCTTCTCAGGTCACCCCTGCCCACCCAAGCAGGTGATAAGCTCTGTGGGCTCCTTGTCTGCTGTCAGGGTCACTCACTCCACCACTGATAAGCGCTCAGTGAAGGGGACCCCTGGGCCGGGCCCTATGGTCCAGCATTTGAGTTGGAAGGGACCCAAGAGGAGAAGGGGTTCAGGCTTGGCGCTCCAAGGAGAAGGCTGGGAGCGGGGATTCAGGGCTGGGAGACCTCGTGCTAGCTGATGCCTTCCCAGGGGAGGCTTCCGCCTGGACCAGACACAGAATGGGCTCCTGGGAGTTCTCGAAGGGGGAGGGGACCCGGAGATGGCCGTGCCAGGCCTGGCTTCATTCCTTGCATTCCTCAGCAGGCCCCAGACTCCCCGAGGCCCAAGGTGGGGGAGGGTGGGCGGGCAGAGGGGCAGAGGGGGCCTCCTGGGCACTGCCCCTGCCCCTGCCCGTGGTGGGGGCAACCATACAGTACCCCAAGCCTAGACTATTTGAATCCCAGTCTCTGGCTATGGGGTTTGAGCATTATTTGGGGGTTTTTTGGTTTTTTTCTTTAAGCTCCCAGTGTGACTAGCTGGGATGAGAGCCACTGGCCTCCAGAAATGATAGCAAATATGTTCACTCTTGCAGTGTTTGGGGTACTTTCCTAGGCTCCTGACATAGCGTGATTGAGCCACGTCATCCCCACAAGCACACAGTCGAGTTACAGACGAGGCCGCGGAGGTCCAGAGGCTTCCATGGGCGCTGCAGCCTCTGCCGCTGTCCTGCCTTCCATGCCTCGGTCCTCCAGGCTCCTGGCAGGCCGCCTTCTCTGTCTCCGTCCTCTCCTCCTCTTTCTCTCCATGTCTCTGCTTTCTGTCTCTCTCCCTCTTTCCCGCCCTTAATTTCTGCTTCCCCCTCCGCCGGTCAAAGCTTCCCTGGCTTCCCCTGTTAGCCAGGATCCTGCTGAAGCCACAGAGGGAGATGGTTCCCACAGGCCCAGGACGGGGATGGGAAGGATGCGATGTCACCTTGCCAGCCTCTCTCGCTTCTGCTGGCACCTGGAGTGGGGGACGGGGGGGGGGGGGGCACGCGTCCCACTGACATTCAGGGGTACTGGGACCGGCTTTGCGACCTTGAGGGAGGACTGCCCAGGCAGGCGGACCCTGACATGACGGAGCCTGTGACCCAAGATCCTTCTGTGGGCCCACAGTGTCATCTGTGGCCGGTTACCATTTCGGGCTCCCATGGGGTGGCCGAAGGTTTAATTTTGGCAGAGGCTCGTGCTAAGATGTGACTGTTGCAGGAGGCTTTACTATTCCACGGGAAGGAGGGGGAATGAGTGCTGGGCTCAAGGAGAAGGCCACCTCTCCCGCATCGCCTTGGGGCAAAGGCTCCCCATTGGGCCTCTCCAGCTCTGACAGAGCCTCTCTGTGGCCTCAGGCCAGGCCTGGAGCCCCAGATTTCTCAGCCTTGGTTTCCACATCTGGAGCAGGAGGAGACGGGGTCCTCCCACCTCCCTGGTAGCTGGGAGGAGTGAGTGAGTCAGTGGCATGTGTGACGCTCAGCACAGCGCTGCCATCGTTATGTCATTATGGTCGCCTTGACCGTGACCGCTGTTACAGTTATTAGAGGCAGGACACGTGTTTGGGATTCAGTAACAAAGATTCACCCAGTGAGCGATCTGTAATTCTTCGCTGTTATTATCAGTTCACATTTCCTTTTGCAGAATGTTTAAAATCTTTGTATAATGGAAGTGGTCACTCATGCTCGGGAGAATGGTCTCATGCCTTCCCCACATCCCCTGTCCCCATCACTGTCCCCGATGTCCTGCAATTACCAATGATGACCAGGCTTTTTCATCTGTAACCCAAGCCCCACCTCCCTGGTTATTTCAAAGCAGTTCCCATACATCATATACTTGAGCCATCAATTTTTCAGATTTTTCTCCTCTAAGAGATTAAACAGTCCAAGAAAACAAACCCCACAATACTATTGTCACAGGAAAAAAAGAACTGGTGATTCCTTAAGATCCTCACATTTCCCCCCAATTGTCTTATCATCCTTTTTCAATGTGTTTGTTTGATTTGGAATCCGGACAAAGTCTGCGCTTTGCGTTTGGTTGACAGGTCCCTTAAGTCTTCCGTAATCTATAGGATTTCTCGCATCGGCGCTTTTGTGTGCTTGCTGTTTGCCTTGTGTATCTGCCAAAGACCCTCATCCTTTGTCCCCTCGAGTTTTCCAGAGTCTGGATCCAGCCGATTAATCCTTGTGGTGTCATTCGACTTGTTTCTCTGTCCCCTGCGCTTCCTGTGAATTGGGACTTAGGTCTAGGGGCTTGATTATATTCGGGTTCTGTTTCTTTCACTGGTGGTGCTCTATGTGTGAACTTCAGGTCAACATTAGTGCCTGGGTCACTTTTAAAATAAATTTAGGGGGCGCCTGGCCGGCTCCATCAGTGGAGCATGCTACTCTTGCTCTTGGGGTTGTGAGTTCGAGCCCCACGTGGGGTGTCAAAATTACTGAAAAAAATAAAACTTAAAGTAAGATAAAATAAAATAAATTACATTAAATTAAGAAAATTGAGTAGATGGGGAAAAAAAATTCTTCCCTTGCTTGTGGTCAGACTGGTACCAGATCGAGCAGAGGGGCCTGAGGACCGAGGGTCAGGAACTGCGGGGGCCTGGGAGCCAGGGGCTGGGTGTTAGCCTCCAGCTTCCACAAACCGTCTGTCGTAGGCATGCACAGCTTTGGGCTCCTGCTTTGCTGGGCTCCTGGGCCCCCGGCCGAGAGCCCTCTCTGCCCCCCAGCTGCCCCATCCTTGACTGTGCCCGCTTCAGCTGGCCTGGTGGTTATCTTGAGGCACGGAGCCACCCTCCTACCCTGGCTGTGTCCTTGGCCTCGCTTCCCCCTCTGGAACGCGATGAGGGCGACAGCTCCCCCGGAGGGCTGTGGTCAGGACTCGGGCAGACGGAGACCGTACAGAAAAGGGCGTGATGCCTGGTGCGCGCTCTACAAGCCACTCATCCTCCGCATTTAGCGCAGGCCTCTTTGACCTCAGCTTCACCACTTTTCCCTTCTGGCCACGCTGGCCTCCATGCACATTCTGGCACGTGTCAGGCCGGCTTCGGTCCTTGGGCCTTTGCGGTGGCCCTTCCCTCTACCCTGAACATGCTTCCCTGGCTCGCCACGTGGCTTCCTCACGGCCCTCTGGTCTGGCTCCAGCGCCAGCCCCCTCGGGGCCCTTCTCTGTCCTCTCCCTCTCATTGCATAGTTGCATACTCGTTTGTTGACTTGGGTTTTGTCTCCTCTCCCCCACGGGAATGTCAGCTCGGGGAAGGGGGGGTCTCTCTCATTTCCTGCTCTGTCCCCAGTGCCTGAAACTGTGCCTGGCACACAGTGAGCACACAATACAGTCGTGGAGCGCATGAACGAGCGAGAGAAGAGCATGGTTTAGTGAGTGGATTGGGCCCGGGTCAGACCTACTGCGGACTCCTGGCTCTGATACACACTGTGACCTTGGGCCGGCACCTCCCCGCTCTGAGCCTTACTCTCCTCCTCTGCAGCCTGGGGGTGTCCACAGCACCCTGCTTGCTGCCTTGTTTGGCCCTACCGTGGTGCCCAAACAGAACGCTCTGTAGCTGCGTCTCCAGCATCTGACCCAGATGAGCCAGCCAGGGGCTGCCCCTGCCTTGGGGGTGCTTTAAATCTTAAAGAACTCCTCCCACTCTGTGTAAACGGGCTGCTGGTGCCCCAGGGCGGGTTGGGGCAGGGACACCGTGGATAGGTATGTTCCCATGGCCAGACAGGCTCCCTGAAGAGTGTGATTCCCACAGGACACAAGAGTGCCCGGGATGTGGAGAGACGTGGAGTTGTGGCCGCCTCGGAGGGCTCCAGGGCCGGCTGCTTCCAGGCCTGTCTCCCTGGCAGGAAACAGGCCAAGAGCTGCAAGGGGCCAAGGAGGACTGCTGTTCTGATTATGGTAGCAGTTTACAGCTTTCGGGTGTGTGTGCGTGTGTATGTTGTGCATGTGTGTGTTGAGAGAGAAAGAGAGAGGGCTCAAAAGAGAGAGATTGAAGGTACACGTGCGTAGAGACTAAGCTCCCATCTGTCAATCACTGCCCCTGGTGTTTGCTGCACGCGAGTCTCAAATAGGACATGCGTGGAGAATGTACGTAACTCCCTGTTCGGTTTCATGAATAATTATCACGATCAAACATATGCCATCTTACGACCACTCAGATCAAGAAGACAGGCATCACCAGCACCCCAAAAGCCCCCTCCTTCGTGTGCTCTTTCTAGCCTTGGCAAATAAATTCAACCCCCCTTTTCTTCCTTTTAATTGTCGCCTCTATTTTTGTGCGAGATATCCGATGCCCCCAGGGGGACACAGTCACCCGACGGACCCCCCCCCCTAGAACCCCCTCCCCCGGTTGTGGCCCTCAGGGCCCACCTGCATGTATGCGTGCCTCGCTCCCCCTCACTGCCCCCCGCCCCCCCCACAGTTCCCGGCTCCCACGTTGCTCTGCAGCTTTTAAAACCGAGCGTGATGGTGCCGGACCGCCAGCACTTGGCTGTCACTTGCTCTCAATATTTTGAAGTTTCTCCAGGTGGATAAACAAAGTCCCGTGCCACTAGGAATGTTCCCCAGTGTGGGTCAGAGCTGCCCCCACCCAGTAGCCAGATGAAAGCAGCCCTGCCCTGGTGGGGTGTCAGGAGAGCACTCTGGGGGGGTCGAAACCACTGCCTCATGCAACAGTGGGCATTTTCTGTCCGTGGAGGGCACTGCCGGCTTCTCTGGTCGCCAGATGGGATTCAGTCACAGGCCCTTGACATGTACGGGGTCTTCCCCGAGCACCTGTAAGGGATAAAGGGGCCTCTGGTATCATCCTGGGTCCGCCTGTCCCTCCGTGTGGGAACGGATGGGGGCCGGGGGCCGGATGATCTCTTCTCTGGCCTGCCCCCTGGACCCCTCTGCTTCCCCTGTTAGCCGGGCTCATCCAGCCTTTTGCGGAGAGGCCCTCGGGATGGAGAGTACTAGCAAAGGCTCTGGGTGCGGAGGCCTGGGGCTGCTCCCCGGCTCTGCCACCTACTCACTGGGTGACCTTTGGCATGTGGTAGCTTCCCCCTGTGGGCCTCAGTTTCCCCATGATAAACGGGATTGTATAAAGGTTATTTCATCCATGTAGGGCACTTAAAAGAGAGTGGCACTTAGAAACCTCATCATGAGTGCTAGCTGTGGATATTACTGTCCTTATTGCCATTCACTCATTCATTCTGTAGATGCTTACTGAGTATCTCGTCTGCCTCCGGCCCTGCCCAAGAAGGGCTGGTGACCTGTCAGCCCATGGTCTTCCCTCAGGGAACTTGCGGTCCAGTGATGGAGACAGACAGACACAGCACCAGTCATGACAGCCCAGAGTGACCTCAGGGGGAGTACAGACCACTGTCACCGCTGTGGTGGAAGAAGCCCAGAGGACTGGGCCTAGGAAATCAGGGAAGCCTTCCTGGAAGAGGAGACAGCTGAGCCGAGGGCTGAAAGAGGAGCAAGAGTTAGTGTACGGAATGGTGTTCCAGGGAGAGCGAATAGCGTGTTCAAAGGCTAAAAGGTGGGGAAGGGTCTAGTGTGTTTCATAAATTATTAATATTTTAAGTGAAACTTTCTATTTCGAGATAACCATAGATTCACTGGCAGTTTAAGAAATAACACAGAGAAAGCCCCTGTTTCTTCCGTGGTGACATCTTGCAAAACTCTAGTGAGTATGAGACCACAACTAGGATAATGACATTGATACAGTCAAGATACAGAACATTCCATCTCAAGGATCCTTCCTGATGCCTTTTTATAGCCACATCCCCTCCCTGGCATGTCCCCAACTCCCAGCAACCACTCGTCTACCCGTTCTCCATTTTTATAATCCTGCATTTCAAGAATGTGATGTGTTACAGAACAATTTTCACAACCATAATGTAAAGAACTGTAACGATAAAGAGAATTTAAAATATAAAATTAAGCAAAAAAGTTTAACATTTCAAAAAAAAGAATGTTATGTAAATGGAAGCTTTTTTTCACTCAGCTTCATTCTCTGGAGATTCATCCAGGTCATTGCCCAAATCAATAGTTCATTCCTTTTTCTTGCTGAGTATATTCCATGGCATGGGCGTACCACAGTTTAACCATTCACCCGTTGAAAGACATCTGGGCTGTCTCCCTCTGGGGGGCTATGACAAATAAAGCCGCCATAAACAGTTGCGTACAGGTTTTTGTGTGAGCATAACTTTTTGTTTCTCTGAGACAAATAACCAGAAATGCAGTTGCTGGCGTAGAGAAATTGGCAAACTGTTCGGCTCTACCATTTTACATTCCCCCCAGCAGCGTGTGAATGAACCAGTTTCTCTGCATCCTCACCAGCATTTGGTGTTGCCACTGTTTTTGATTTTAAGCTGTTCAACTGGGCAGGTAATGATAACTCACCGTGGCTTTAATTTGCCTGTCTCTAATGGCCGATGGTGCCTCACATCCTTTCATGGGCCCATCTGCCATCTGGGCATCATCTTTAGTGAAATGTCTCCTCATGTCTTCTGCCCATTTTCTACCTGGATTTTGGGGGGGTTTTACTGTAGAATTTTGGAGTTCCTTCTCTCTTCAAGATACTACTCCTTTGTCAAATAGGTTTGCAAATATTGTTTCCCCAATCCATAGCTTTTTTTTTTTTCCTCTTCTCATGGACTTCTGCAGAGCAAAAGTTTTTTTAATTTTGATGCAGTCTACTTTATTAATTTTTCCTTTTGTGGATCTTTTGGTATCAAGTCTGACAACTCTGTGCCTAGCCTTAGATCCTGAGGGTTGGTATGGTTGGTTGCTTTCGGAAAGTTTTTTAGTTTTACATTTGAGCCTGCTCCATTATAAGTTCACGTAGGTACAAATCAAGGTCCGTTTTGGGGCATGTGGATATCCAGCGGTTCCAGCACTGTGGAAAATGCTCGTTCCTCCATCCAGTTGCTTACACCCTTTTTTTTTTTTTTTTTTGCCAAAAGTAAGTTACCACAATGAGCTACCACTTCGCACCTACCAGGATGGCTGTTCCCCAAAAAAGGGAAAATCACAGGTATTGCTGGAGTCCTCGTGCATCGTGGGCGGAAACCTAACATGATGCAGCTGCTTTGGAAAACAGTCTGGTGGTGGTTCAAACGGTTAAATATAGAACTTCCTGATCACTTAGCAATCCTTCTCCTAGGTGTACATCCAAAAGAATTGAAAGCAGAGACCTGGACAGATGCTCGTACACTGGCGTTCATGGTTGCGTTATTCACTAGCTAAAAGGTGGAAGGAACCCAAGTGTCTGTCAACAGATGAGCAATACACATGATGTGATAGATGCACACAGCAGAGTATTATTCAGCCACAGAAATGAATGGGCTTTTGAAAAAACTCTACAATATGGCTGGACCTTGAAAATGTTACGCCTGGTGAAATAAGCCAGAGGAGAAATGTTTGTAAGCCCCCACTTATATGAGATGACCTAGAATAGGCAAATTCACAGAGATGGGAGAATAGAGGTTGGGGGTGGGGCTGGGAGGCAGGAGGGAATGGGGAGCCATTGTTCAGTGTCTGCAGGGTTTTTGTTGGGGAGGATGAAAAAGTTCTGGGTGTAGATGGTGATGTTCACGAGACTGTGGCCATCTTTGATGCCGCTGAATTATGCACTTTACAAATGGTCTAAATGATAAATGTTAGGTATGTTTTACCACAAAGAAGAAAAATTAGTGTTTAAAAACCAATGCGTGTATTTGTGGGGGTCTGTCTGTGGGCCCTCTCTCCTGCTCGCTGACCCGCGTGTTTATCCACACTGAGTACTGTGGCCATGTGGGTGGGCCTTCACATGGAGGGGGCGCCTCCCCCTTCTTCTGTTGCTGAATTTAGCTATTCTAGGGCCCGGGGGCCTGTCATTTTTGGAGTCCCTCGCAGGCTCCCTCGTGTGGCAGGTGGCTCTGTGGTTTACCCAGTTTCAGGGTCACCCCCGGCACCTGCCTCGTCCTCAGCCCCCATATCTGATTCATTGACAGGTGTCGCTTTTTCTTGGTAGACATAGCTCCGGTCTGTCCCCGTCTCTCTCTGTGTCCCGCCATCCCGGCTGCCTTCATCGGTTGCCTGGAGCAGTGCCGCCTCTTGTCACTTGTCCCCACACCCACTCAAGCCACCGTGGTCTCGTGCTCCGCAGACAGGGCGGCCAGAGTTGTACCTTCCAAGTGCGGGCCTGTCCCCAGCACCTCGGCTGGCTCCCGCCCTCTCGGGCCTGGCTCCCCCACACCCTGGTCCCTGCAGCCAGCCCTTCTCAGCTGGGATTTCACAGTTCATTTGTGTGACGCTTGGCTAGAGGCCCCACCAGGCAGGGACCATGCTGCATCCCCACCCCAGCCCTGGTGGCACATGGTGGCCGCACATCGGATTTCTGTGGACAGAATCCCTGACGGGGGAGGAGGTTGCATGCTGCGGGCACCCATGGCCCGAGGAAATGAGCCCGGAGAGGCGGGGAGAGGCTGGGGGTACCTGGGGAGGAGGTGGTTTTAGCTGTGTGGGCCCTGGTAGGGTTTCAGCAGGAGAGGGACATAAACTGGATTTTACAGAGGTCTCCCTGGCCCTGGGGGAAACTAGGCTTTGTGGAGACACTTGGCAGGCAAGGAATTCTGATGGCTTCTAGAAGGATGAAAGGATGTGTATCCTACGAAAATGCAAATGGAAAGTAGGCTCAGAGGGGCCGGACTCCACCTGTCTGACTGGCCAGGAGCGAGGGGAGCTTGCCTGCCGACAGCCTGGGCAGGGAGGCTGAGGGGCTGGGGCGGGGGCGGGCAGCCCTCGCTTGGGCAGCTTGGTGGTCATGATCCTGGCCCACAGCTGCACTGACCCACCCGTGAGGTGACATCTGCACCCGGGTGTCGCTGCCGCCCCGTTTGTGAGAGCAAGAGGCCCGAAAGCACCTACCTGGCCCTGTGCGGACCAACTCAAGGCACAGCCGCCCTTCCCCGCTGCTGCTAAAGCAGCATGGCCTTGCACGGGTGTGGGCTTGGAAAATCACTAAGACGTAGGTATTTTTTTCTTTGTCTTTAACATCGTAAATTTAAATTGTTCGTGCACACGGTGCCAAGCGTATGAAGCATGAATGTGTAGCATGACCAGTTACTGTAGAGAGAAAACCCATGTAGCCTCCCCCCAGGTGAAGAAGGAGGGGGTGCCCCCCGCCAGAAGCCCCCCTCAGGCCCTCTCTTCCCCAGAGGCAGCCCCTCCCCCGACTCCGGAGGGGCCTGCTGCCTTGCGCTTCCCTTGGGTTTTGCCTGCTCTGTACGTAGCCCCGAACGGCAGGTTTCATTTCGTCTAGCTTTGAGCCTTTTCTAAACAAAGTAGTAAGAGGTACTGTTTGACGTTTTGCTTCTTCGTTTTTGGTATTCGTGCCCCTGTATATTCTCACTGTCGTGCACCACTCCGTGGGGCCAGGAGGTCCCAGATCATCATCTGTGTCCCTGCGGACAAGCGCTTGGGTTGGTTCCAGTCTCTCTAGCTGATTCAGACCGAGCTGCAAAAACCTCCCCACGCGTGTCCCTGAGGCCAGCGGGCCCAGATCTGCTCAGCTACATACCCAGGAGAGCGCATTCTAGGTCCCGAGGGAGTGTGCCTGGGAGAGCATCCGCGAGGTCCCCGGGGTGTGCCTTCCCCTCCGCTGGAGGCTGCCAGGCTCCTCCCCGTGCCACCACTGCAGGCGAGCCAAGGAGTGTTTTTGAGAGAAGCAAGGTCAGAATGGTGTGCGCGGTGTGCTGCCATTTATGTTTTTAAAAAAGGTGCGCAAGCGCGTTTGTGCACACACATCCACGCACACACGTGTGGGCTCTCTCAGAAAGGAAAGAAAGGACGCTCTACTAGAGGTTGCCTCCGGGGCTGAGCTTGGGCCACTGGGGAGGGTGCTGTCCTGTCACTGTTTACCGTGTGGGGCCATTGGCTTTTGAACCATGTGCCCGGATCCTAGGATCCTATGGAGACAGACTGAAGGAAAGGAAAGAAAGGGGATGGAGCCCAGATGTGGCAGACTGTTAATAGTTGAGAACCCGAGTGACAAACTTCACATGGGTTTATTGGTTTGGTCTCTATTTGGGGGTATGTTTACGAAGCTTTTTTATAACAGTCTGTTCAGTGCAAGATGATCCTAGAGCAACCACTCCTCGCTCCGAAGCCCGGCCTGGGGAGCACTCCTTGCTTGTTTCCATTGTGACTTCTGAGGAAAGAGTACTCCCTCCTCCTCCCCACCCCTCCCCACCCCTCCCCTTGGGACCTGGTTTCCCTTGGCTGGCCAAAACTGCCCAATCCTGACTGCCTCCCCAGCCAGAGCCCAAACCTGCCTGTCCGGTCTGGGAAGGTCTGGGCGCCCACCCACTTGGCTCCTCTCTGGGTGGCCGCCTGACAGGTGCTCCACCCCATAGAGGAGGGAGTGGCCTGGGAGCTGGGACTTCTGGGGTCTCCTAGACCTGCCCTGCTGTAGCCCCAGGCCCAGCCTAGGTCCCACTGCGAGCCCCTGGCTGGGTGGGCAGGTGGTAGGCAGGAGGAGGGTGTCCAGGACCTTGGGATTTCCAGGACCTTGGAGCCGGCGCAGCCTCCCGGGTCCCAGTGACAAAGTCCTCTGGGAGTTGGCTGCAGTGGGAGCAGTCTTGGTAGAGGTGCCAGAGCAGGGGGTGGAAGGACACAGGCGTCTCTATCCACCTGCCTGCCTGGGCCACTTGCTCACTGTTCTCACGGGCTCACCGTCGACTGGGCGCCGGTCCTGGGTCACCTGTGAGAACCTGAGAACCTGGTCCCTGCCGTTCACAGGACCCCCCGGTTGGGGAACATCCCTACTCAGATATCAGCCCCTTGAAGCAGGGAGTTTCGTCTAGTTCACTGCTGAATTGTCAGGGCCTCCAACAGGCCCGCCTGGCAGGTGCTAGGAGCTCAGGGAATGTGTGACCAATGAGGGGAGACGGACATCTGGAGGGGTCAGCCCTGACATGGAGTCTAGAGGAGGTACCAGACCCAGCCTGGTGTCAGGGAGGGCTTCCTAGAGGAGAAGACGCCTGAGGCCCTGAAGGTGACTAGTGATGAAGCAGGCAGCCCCTCCCTGCCCCCCACGTCCCCTGTCAGGGGGAAGACAGACAGATAAGCACAAAAGAAACAAATTTCACCCAGGGATCTCTGACCTGGGCCCTGGAACACTTTGCTGAGGAAGTAAGATCTGGAGGGGAAGGGAGGTGTGAGGCAGAGGTGGGGCGGGGTGTACACACCCCTCCAAGAGTTCCCCTGTCTGAGCATCTTTTTCCTCTGTCTGGAATGGGGGTTCTGGGCAAGCTAGCCTCATGCTCAGAGCAGCTGCCTGGGAAGCCTGGTGCCCAGCCCCCTTGCTGGGTGCCTTGGGCAAGTCTCTCAACCTCTCTGGGCCTCAGTTTCCTCCATTGTAAAATGAACCTGAAGAAATACCTATCCCTTCAGGGCCTTGGTGGGGAAATGACTTAATGTGTGTCGATGCTAAGAGCAGGACCTGGCTCAGGGTAAGTTCTCTGCGGAGTTGGGCCCCTCACTTTTAGGTTAGTTGCATCCTGACATGGCTGGCGAGACGAAGCCAGCAGGGTGTGCAGGGGCCCCAGCCCCCCCCACCTTTCTCCCTCCCTGTTTCCACCATTCACAGCCACCAGCCCCACTTCCACACCTAGAAGCTGGCTATGTCTGGGGTCCACTCTGACCTGCCCCACGTCTAATGAGAGAATGGGGTGGAGCAGGAGAGGCCCCCTTCGTGCACCCTCTCGGTGTTCTTGCTAGAATCACCGGGTTGGGGGGTGGGGGGGCCAATACGGCAAGCTCTGGATCTCCAGCCACCCCACCGCATCAGAGAGCCCACCCATCACTGTCCCTCTGTCCAGCCCCCCGGCCCGGGCTGTCGTTTCAAACCTGGCCGCGCTGCCAGCCACTCTCAGCCACTTAGCCCCGTGCGGTGTGGTCTCTGCTTCCCTGGCTCCTGGCGCCACGCCTGGCATGGGGGTGTGCAGGTGGTGGTGGTGGGGGCGCGGACCCTGTTGAAGCAAGGGCTGGGGCTTGCGTCCCCTGCTCCTGTGTCCCTGACCAGCCCTTCCCTCTGCTGGGGCAGTGGGTGGCCCAGTGGCCCAGGCTCTCCAGGCTCGGCCCCTCCTTCCCTCCGTTCCGCCCTCCGCCCTCCATGGACCAGAGCCACAGGCAGCTCAACTCCTGCCAGGGCAGGGCCTCGGCACCACCCACCGCCAGGGAGGCCGGGGTGCGGAGCCAGCCAGCTCTCCTTGGTGGGCGCCGCATCCAGGGCCGGAGGAAGCCCCTTGATCCCCATGCCTGCTCTGCCCGCTGGAAGCCTGTCTGCTGCCCTCTCCCACTGAGGGTGGCCCGGGACAGAGGAGGAGGATGGTGGAGGTGAGCGGACCCTGGCCTCGGGCAGACAGGGAGGAGAGGGAAGGAGAGGGGAGGACTGCCCAGGGCGTGGGAGGGCGGTCCTGCTGCCCACACGGAGGAGCCACCGAGCCAGTGTCAGCGCGTGCTCGGGGGACCACCCCTTTCTCGGGGCCAGGGGCGAGGTCGCCGCGTTTCCGTGTCTGGAGGCAGGTGTCTGCTGGCGCTTACCACGCGCCTCCGTGCAGGTCCCTGAGCGCCTCCGGGGGAGCTCAGTCCTGGGGTCTGGTCCGCAGGGGGGTAGTTCGGAGGGGCTGTGCCTCACTGGGTCACCCTGGATGACCCTGGAGTTGATGGTGGGCCTGCCTGGGTCTGTTGTGGGGTCTCATTTCCTCCTGTGTGTGGATCTAGGGTTGTGTGGGTCTTGTGGCCTAACTCCGTGTCTGGCGGAGTGTACCTGGGTATGTGTACGGGGTCCTTTCTAGGTAAGTCAGGCGGTTAGGGAGCATCTGGGATTGGGTATATGCACGCGTGTGCCCGCGTTTTGAGGTGGTGGCAGCTCTGTATTGTGTATATTGTTGGTATGTGTTGTGGGTCTCTTTCGGGAGTCTGTGCATCTCTGGGGGTGTGTGGGTCTTTATACCTTTTGTGGAGGGGGTCCTGGGCCCACGGCTTCTTCAGGGATCCAGCTGTGGGCTGCCCGATTGTTCCGGCCTTTCTGTTCCAAGAGGTTCCTCCGAGCCAGGCCCGTCTTTCTGACTCCTTCCCCTGCATTCTCCCACTGAGGCCACGAAGCTCGGCAGGCTCTCCTGGGGCTTGTATCCCACAGGCGGGGACTAGGGCTCGGGGCGGGGGGGGGGGTGTCCTGTCCTGTGCCAAAGCCCCTGTAGGGCGCCGTGGGGCGGCTTCACATGCTTCAGCATCGAGGGCTCCTGTGTGTGTGTGTGAGAGAGAGAGAGAGAGAGAGAGAGAGAGAGCGCGAGCGAGCAGGAAGTTGTGCGGCAGGGGACGACTGGAGTGAGGGGGGTGCCCTGGGAGGGCTCTGGAGCCTCTTTCCTGCCTGTTAGCCCCTACCCCCTTCCTGCCCTACCTCAGGGGAAGAATGAATGAAGTCTGATCTGATTTTCCTGGTCCCTGGGGGCTCGCCCATACTCTCAGGTTTGTTGTGGCATCCATCCCCACCCTGGGCACCCCTGGGGGGTGACGGAAGCCAACAGTGCCCTTTGTGTCTGTGCCCTGTTGGGCCTGGCCGGGTGGGGAGGGGGCATCTGAGCCTGGGGACTGCCAGAGGAGCCGCCCAGCCTCCCTGGGGGCTCGGAGCACCGGCCTGGCTGGGCCCAGGAAATACCTTCTCTTCATTCAGCCACACTGAGCTGCGCCCCACCTGTGTTGGGCAGGGCTGGGGACACAGGGTGGCTGAGATGGCCCCGGGCGCCACCCTCTCGGGGAGGAGGGGCTCCCAGTGCAGACAGCGCAGCCTGTTCTGCTCCCCGATCCGGGCCCTGGAGAAAGTAAGACAGCAGAGGCAGGAAGGCTGGACCCTTGCTCTGGCCGGGAGAGGAGTGTTCCTTCCCTCAGGCATTCAGCAGCAGCAGCAACGGCAGTGGTAATGCCAGAGGGGTGGCCTGTAGCGAGGACCCACTTGGTGGCAGGCACCGTCTCTCTGCCAAGTCCTTGCCCTGGCACGGTCTGTGCAAAGGCCCGGTGCCGGGGGATGGCGCTGCATTTGGCTGGAACATGGAGAGCAGGGCTGCTCCTCACGCCCCAGACTGCCGACACCAGCTGCTTCCCAAGGCCAGGGTGACCCGTGGGTCTCTGTCATCCTATGGGATTTCATGCATTATGGGGACCAGTGGATTCCCGGTGGCATCTCTCGCCGTGGGACTTGCCTCTTGCCTGTAGCCAAAACGGGCCATCACGTCCTCACATTTCCAGCCGAGGCAGCGTGGCTGGGGTGGGCCTCTCTGGGGTGAGGTGGGCCCGGGGCTAGGATCACTGGGGGCACCTCTCCTGGTGTTTGGAACATCGGCCAGCTTATTCACAAATAGCCAGATTTGGTCTCTAAAGACTCGGACCAGTTCCTGCTCGGGCATGAAGGTCCGACCTCCAGGCAGTGTGGGACAGGCACTGGGGACTCCTGTCTGCCCTCCGCCCCCACCTCCCTTGCCCCCACCTCCCCCACCTCCTCCTCAGGGTCCAGATGTCTCACTTGGCCATGCCGTCATTCATTTGTTCCACAAATACGTGCCGAGTGCCTACTGCTCTAGATGCCAAGGATACAGCAAGAATGAGCCAAGCGCCCCTGCTCCCAGGGAGCCTCTTTTGGGGGCAGGGGAGCAGAGGGGATCAATAGTCTGTATGTGGATGATGTCAGGTGGTAATAAATACCACAGAGAAGCATAAACCAGGGGTGCAGATTTTGTCAGGGATCAGGAAAGTCCTCTCTAATGAGGTTTTCTTTTTTAAAGATTTTTATTTATTTATTTGAGAGAGGGAGAGCACAGAGAGAGGAAAAGCAAGCTCCCAACCAAGCAAGGAGCCCGATGCAGGGCTCGATCCCAGGACCCTGAGATCATGACCTGAGCCAAAGGGAGACGCTTAGCCGACTGAGCCACCCAGGCGGCCCTGTAGTGAGGTTTTATTTGCACAAAGACCCGAATATCAGGAAAGGGTGAGCCACGCAGCTCTGGGCAGAGGGAAGAGTAGGTGCAAAGGCCCTGAGGCTGGAACAAGCTTGAGACGTCCAAGACAAAAATGTAGGAGGCCGGCGCAGTTGCAGTGAAGAGAGAGGAAAGGATGAGGTCCCGAGGTTGGCAGAGTCCAGCAGGGCAGGGCCTTGGTGGGTGACAGTGGGGAACTTTATCCAAGAGGGAAGCCTTGGGAGAGCTGTTTGTTTAACGTTGCTTCTGGTTCCCGCCTAAGCAAGGCAGCCTTTCTGAACTTGGTTCTGGTCATTGACAGTACCGTTGTGTTGGCCCTTGTTCTTGTCCCATAAGCTTCTGGGGTCCTTCATGTGGAGCAGAGGCCTTGGCCGGAGCCAGGGCTGCTGGGAAGCAGGAGGCGGAGTGGGCAGCGACAAGGCCTTCTTTGTGGGTCAGCGTGGGCACTTTGGTGACCTGGTGCTGGGCAGCCCTGGGCAGTGACTTCCCCTCTCTGGGCCTCGGTGTTTGGTTTGGGAAACAGAAGGAAGAGGATTCTCCCCGCACCCACTCCCTCACCCCTGTTGGGAGGGCTCAGGGTGGCCTGGTCTGTGTGCCCGGCCCCTCCATCTGCTCAGGCACCAAAAAGGAACGGCCTGCCCTAGGTGCTGGGATCGAGCCGTAACCAACTGAAACATTGTTCCTGCCTGCGCTGAGCCACTGACTTCGCGGGAAACAGTAGGCACACTCATCACCGGGTAACGTGTTAGGTGATGCAAAGGGCCGGGAGAGCGTAGACCTGCCGAGCCAGGCACTGGGGACACGGTGATGGGCAAGACCGGACCCGGTCCCCGCCCCCGTGGTGCGCTTGCTGCGGCTGGTACGGAAAATAGTGTCAGTCCTCAGCAAGTCCTGTCATCTTGGCCGTGAAAGCATGCCCAGAGCCTGCCCGCTTCTCCTGCCCACCCCTGGGCCGTCACGTCCTCTACCTCCCTGGGCTCCACGTGGCCACAGGGAGCCTGTGGACGCCTGAGTCAGGCCACGTCCCTCCCCTGCTTGGAGTCCTTGTGTGGCTCCACCTCACTCTGGGGAAAGGACAGAGTTGTCCCCGTGGCCCACAAGTCCCTATGCGATCTGCCCCCACCACCCCCGCCACTTGGCCTCCTCTGCTGTGACCACATCAAGCATGTCCCCACCTGGGGACATTTGCCCTGACTCTTCCCTGCTGCCGGGTGTCCACGTGGTTCCCTCGCCCCTCCCCCACCCCAGGGTCCCTGCTCAAGGGTCACCTTCCCAGCCAGGCCCTCCCTGACCACTTCACTGAAACCTTCCAGCTTCCCCTGCCCCTCAGCACTCTCTTGATCCTTGCTTTGTGTATGTCCTCAGCATTTATCCTCTGACTTACTAGATATTCTTCTGATTTAGCTCATTTATCAACTGTCTCCTTTCCCCTAGAACGTGAGCTCTGTCCACAGGGCTGGGATGCTTCTGGCTATTCTGACCACCACTAGGAGTCCCAGCCCTGGCCTGGCAGAAATCAGCCTTCAGTAGCCATGGACTGTGGGCAGGTGCGTGAGTGTGAGGGGGTCCTTTGGGAGTAGAGTAGGTGCTTGCCAAGGAAGGGGCTCAGGCACGTGTCAGGCCCAAAGCTCGTGGTGGCATCTGGGGTCAAGGTCCCTGGGGATTCCTTGGAGGAATTAGGCTCAGGACAGGGGGGCTGGGAGAGAGATGTGGACTGGGGAGGGTGGGGGGCTGTACAGGTGGGCACGCGAGAGCTGAGCAAAGGTGTGGAGGTGGGACGGGTATGAGGGGTTAAGGGAGGCAGTGAGGATTCTGCTGGGGGCCGGAAAAGTAGGCCGGACTCCCCCTCCTTTTTCAGAACACAGCCGGGGGCGACTGGGTAAACTGAGGTGGGAAGGGGCTTGCCAGAGCTAGTAGGTAAAAGTCTTGGCGGGGGGCGCCTGGGTGGCTCAGTCGGTTAAGCGTCTGCCTTCGGCACAGGTCATGATCCCAGGGTCCTGGGATGGAGTCCCATGTCGGGGTCCCTGCTCGGCAGGGAGCCTGCTTCTGCCTCTCCCTACTGCTTGTGCGCTGTTTCACTATCTCGCTTTCTCTTTCTCAAATAAATAATATCTTTAAAAAATAAATAAGTAAGTCTTGGTAGAAGGTTGAGTGGGAGGCAGCGGTGGCAGCCCCAAGTGCAGGCTGGGGACACTGAGCCTTCCTTCATGGTCCTCTTCCTGATTTAGGGTTTCATTTTGGAGACCATGATCGTGATCGTGGCACATCCCCTGCTCTTTCCCTGGGCCCCTGGGTTCCCTCTCGGTCAGCTCCCCAAACTGCAGGGGAGCAACTTGATTCAGAGCCTGGGGGGGA
The DNA here is from genome assembly GCF_002201575.2 of Neomonachus schauinslandi. Taxonomy (NCBI): domain Eukaryota; kingdom Metazoa; phylum Chordata; class Mammalia; order Carnivora; family Phocidae; genus Neomonachus; species Neomonachus schauinslandi. The sequence continues at coordinate 13,361,273 of NC_058418.1, read as the reverse complement.
GGGAAGGGGACAGGAGGGAAGGAGTTTTTCACATGCATGCACGTGTGTTTGCACACGCACGTGCACACGTACACACGCACACACACTCCCTGGATGGCTTTGTCACACAAATGGATCTTGCTCTACCACCAGAGCTGTTTTCTTGGGGGGGGGGAGTGGGGGGGGGGGGGGGGGGGGGGGGTATCATTTTCTTCCCATGAAAGCTCAGAGGGTAGAACCAGCGAATGCAGGGGTGACTAGAAACTTGGAAGCTTTGGCAAGGACAGGCTGGAAACTGCCTGTCCCACATGTCGAATAATTCAAAAGCCTTTTCTTCATTGCAATGAACATTTGAGAGTAGGATGCAAAATGTGCCTGCGTTCGTGGGATCAGATGCTGGACTTCAGAGGCATCTGTGGCCTGGCTGGTGGCCGGTGGCCACCGTTCCCTCTGTCTGAGGTTGCTGCTTCACCCTCTCCTGGAGTTTCCCAAGGACCGCCTCGGCAGAATCAGAGGTGTCTGAGCAGGGGTGTAGCGTAGTGGGTAGAGCTGAGTCAGTTCATTCACCAGAGGTTCCTTGAGTGCCTAGTGTGGGCTGGGCTGTGTTGTAGACATTGGGGTACAGCGGGGAGCAAGGCGGATGACAGATGCAAAGGGAAAGGCGTAGAGGGGGACAGGACAGGAGCAGGGCTATTTGAGGACAGACGTGCATAGAGGGAAGGAGGGAGGGAGCCATATGCAAATCAGTAAGAATGAAGTTCCAGCAGGTGGGGTGACCGCCGGTGCAAAGGCCCTGAGGTGGGGGACATGTCTAGGGTTTGAAGAGCAGCAAGGAGGCCCATGTGGCTGGGGCAGAACGAGCAAGGGGGCAGAGGTGACAGGCAGATAGTATGGGCCACAGGGACAGGTCTCAGGGGCCAGCAGAAGGTTTAAGGAGTTCGATGTTGTAGTGGATCCACCTGTCTTCTGCTTGGTAGCCTGAGCAAGAGATTTCACCTTTGTGGTCCTCAGTTTCCACATCTGTAAGATGGGAATGAGAAACGTGCTCCCCCCAGGTCGTCACGGGAGTCCGTTAGCTGAGCATCTGCATCTGGGCAGGGTTGTGGGGGCCAGGGTGGTGGTGGTGATGTCAGTACCAGGGCTGAGCCTCAGAAGGGCACGTTCGGTGGTGGGGACTGGCGTGTGGCCGTCTTTGCCCCTGCAGATTGTCTTGCCAAAGGGGGACAGAACCCCCACTCTCTGCTGCCTCCCACTACCCCTGGGGGGCTGGGACAGGTCAGATAGGAGGTGGGGACCCTCAGCCCCAGGAGAGGTTGGGGCAGGACCAGAAGGGCAGGATGTGACTCCGCTCAGAACCCCAGGAAGCACGTTCTGCCATTATCCTCTTTAACAGAGGAGGAAACTGAGGCACAGGGTGGCCGAGCCGCGGGCCCCCGGCCGCACGGTGAGCTGCCAAGGTGGCTTGGCTCCCAAGTACAGAAGGTGAGGTGGCCTAGGGCACAGCAGCCAGACTCCTAGGTTCCAAGCTCGCTGGGGAGCCCCCACACCCCCCCTCGCCCACCGCCGGGCTCCTGGCACTGGCCCGTAGCTTTGTTGCAGCAGCTCCTCCGCCTTCCCTTCTGTGGCCCCCATAAGGTCAGGAGCCTGGGGACTTGGGGGAGCTGGGAGCTGCCCCAGGGTGGAGCTGAGGGCCTGCTCACTATAAACGAGGTCAGTTCCTCTGTTTGTCCCTCCCTCCGTGCCGTGCCCAGAGGGAAGGGGTGGCCCCAGGCAAATATCCGGAGGTGTGTCCCTCCATCCCCTTCCCCTGCAGGGTCACACGCACGCGGGGCAGGACACACGGGGCGCTGGGTGCAGTGTGCAGAGGCGGCTTGGGGTTTACAGGGGTGAGGGCTTTGAGGAGGCAGTCTGCCTCCTGCCCACCCCTTCTTGGTGCTGAGCTCCTCCCACCACAGGGCCCGCCCCGCCCCTCCCTCTCCTGGGTTTAGTGAGGGGTCACGTGGCTCATCCTGCTCCCGGGAGTGACTTGGTGCCTCGGGCTGTGGGCTGCTGGGTGGGGGATGGGTAGGGCCGAGTGAGAGAGGCCAAGGTGAGGGGTGAGGCCGGGCCTGGGGCCAGGTGGGGGCACCTCTGGGACCACAGCGAGGAGGTGGAGGCGAAGCTCTGGGGTGACAGTGGGGAGGATGGGGGAAGGTCCGGCTGTGGGGACAAGGCGAGGACTGGTGCTAGAAAGGCAGACGACTGAGGGCAGAGAGGCTGGGGAGCCAGAACGGGGTGGGTGGGGGCCGGGGATGGAAGTCGAGGTGGGAGGGATGGGCAGCATTCAGCAGGCTGGAATGGGGGAAGACATTAAAGGGGGCAGAGAAGGGGCAGGGGTAAAGGGGCCTCCATCCTGGCCAAGGCTGTCACACCCCACATCCGGGCAGCCAGGGGCCCCGGAGCAATAGGGAGACTGGACCTGCTGGGGGGCAGCCCTGGCCAGACCTGGTTCTGGCCAACTGCTGCCCAGGAGGCCCCGACCAGTTGAGACAGGTTGTCTGCTGGGTCCCCTCCCCCTCCCAACTGGGCTCTGCTGCCAAACCGGTTCTCCTAGATGGCTGCCCACTGATGGTCCTACCTCTGGGCTAGGGGTGTCTGCCTCTTCGCCTGACCTCCCAGAGCCGCTCCCGCTGGAAAGGAACAGGGAGGGAGGAGAGCCCGGGGCTGGAGGGCAGCATCCCAGACATGCTGGAGAGCGTCCTCAGTAGGTCACAAGACTTCACTATGCTTAGGGCCGACCCTGTGCTGGGCACCGTGCCAGGCTCTGGGGAGCCAGCGTGAAGCAGACAAAGATCCCAGCCCGGTGCCTTTCCCCTCATCCTCTGGGTCTCAGCTCACACAGCCTGTCTTCTGGGAAGCCTCCCCTGACCCCCACCCTACCATCCCTCAGACTGGGTCTGGTCCTGCCTGAGCCCAGCCCCGACCACCCTGGGCTGCCGGCGATCTCGGTCACCACTGTGTCCTGAGCATCAGCCAGCACAGGGCTGGGCACAGAGGAGTGAGTTATTAGCAAATGAACGCACGTGTGAATATTTTCTTCCCATTTTCCAGATGAGTCACTCGAGGCCTCAAGAGGAGACGTCACCTGCCCGAGGGCACTTCTAGCACAGCCAGCATCAGACCAGGTCTGTGGGACTCCGGGGCCCAGCTGTGGGGCGGACCCGGGGCCCCTGCTCCCTCAGACACTGCTGGGAGTACTCCTGATCATCAGAGTCACAGACGTGGACAAGGGCCCTCACTCCCTGCCCTGCTCTGCTCCTGTTAACTCAGTTAATCCTCAGAGCAGTCCTGTGAGGGCGAGAGAGGTTACGTCACTCGTCCCCAGTCCCACAGAGTAAGTGGCAGAGAGAGATTTGTGCTCTGGCCATTTGACTTCCCTTCCCCTCAGCACCCTGGTCTCCCTGTGGGACACCCCACAGCGCAGCTCCCCTGCGGCCCCTTTGGTTTTAAAACTGGCTTTCATTAAGCATTTACATGGTGCCTGGTACCCTCTGGAGTATCCACCTGGAGACCACAGACCCTAAAGATGGGGGTTGTTTTGTCTGTTAGTATCTGCTACGCGGTGGAACTTTCCCCACTCTGTGAGCTTGGTGAGGAACTCCCTTCTCGGAGCCTCACTCTCTTCGTCTATAAAGTGGGAGTGTTGCAGTGAGGCTCCCAGGGGCCATGCATAGGACAGGGACTATGGAAGCAATTGTTGAACAATTGCTCGGTCACTGAGCCCGGGCTACAGGCCAGGCACTGTGCTGGGGCTGGGGTAGGACACGGGCACACTGGGCAGATGAGACCTGGCCTTTGGTGCTGATAATCTAGGGGTGGGGGTGTGTGTGGGGGTATAGACACCCAACTGGTAAATACAAGAATGAACAGCAGAATTTCCAGAAGTTAAATGTGCCGTGAAGCTTTGTGACAGAAGGCTAGTGGTGCACCTCCTTCACTTGGGGTGGTCAGGAAAAGGATTCACCAACAACTCGGAGACCCGAAGGAAGGGAAGGAGGGAGCCATGTGTGGATGCTGGGGAAGAGTGTTCTATGAGGAGGGAACAGCCAGTGCAAAGGCACTGAGGTTTGAAAACCAGTGTGAGTGAAGGGGACACGAGAGCAGAGAGGTGACAGGGGCGAGTCGTGGGGGAGGGGCCACAGGGAGGACTCGGCTGAGGGTTCTGAGCTGGGGACAGTGCTCACGGGGTCCCTCGGGCTGCCTGTGGAGGACGGGAGACCAAGGAGGAGACGAGGAGGGACAGGACCAGGGCAGGGCCCGAGGAGCCGAGAGAAATGGGCGGATTCTAGTGAGCGGCCCCCTCCCGCAGGCCTGCTGCTAGGAGCCCAAGTCTGCGCCCTCGTGGTGCTGAGAGCCTCAGCACCATGTTTGGGAAGAAGAAGAAGCGGGTCGAGATCTCCGCGCCCTCCAACTTCGAGCACCGCGTGCACACGGGCTTCGACCAGCACGAGCAGAAGTTCACGGGGCTGCCTCGCCAGTGGCAGAGCCTGATCGAGGAGTCAGCTCGCCGGCCCAAGCCCCTCGTGGACCCCGCCTGCATCACCTCCATCCAGCCCGGGGCCCCCAAGGTATGCCGGCGCCTACCATTCCCTCTCCAGCACCACACCGACCCCACACAGCGCCCCCAGCCCTTAACCCAACGCTTGACCCTGGGGCCAGCGCCTCCTTGCTGACTGACAGACACCCCAACCCTCTACCCTAATCTTCGCCCCCAGTGCTGACCTTTCACTCCTCCACCCACCGATCCCTCCCCATACCTCTCAATACTGACTCCGACCTTGACCCCTGCAGCAGCCCTCCACCCCAGCCTCCAAGTCGTCCTCCTCTCCCTGGGCTCCGTGTCCCCGTCCCCAGTACCAAAAACTTGTACTTGAGCAAGGGGACAGACCCCCATGGTCAGGGCTGGGCTGGGGGCACCCAGAGGAGCTGCTGACCAGGTCCCTGGAGTCTGGGCCAGCTTTGTGGAGGAGGGGACACCTGAGCTGAGCCCCGAGGACTGAGGAGGAGTCCCTGTGGCAGATGGAGAGGAGGCGGGGCTTATAGCTGAGGAAACAGGCCATGGGAAGCCTTGGAGGCTTTTTGGTTTGGGGGTGGTCTTCCTGCCATCTTGAGCAAAAGGGTGGCGTTGGGATTTGACCCATGGTCTGTTTCCCTGGCCCAGGCTCTTAACCCCTTGCCCATCTACACGGTCCCGGCGCCCAGGCGGGGCGCAGTGAGGCTGGCCCGGTGGCAGGGCGTGAGCCCGCCCAGCCTGGGAAGCCAGCCTCGGAGCCTGGACTTCACCCCAAGAGCAGCGGGAACCAGGAAGGGCCAGGGGCCAGGGGCGCGCAGCCAGGGTTGTTCCGGGGCTGGCGATGGGTGTGCCGGTCAGCAGGCCCCGCGCCTGGGGGCAGGCCCATGGCTGGCTCGTCCTCTCCCGAGGCCATCCTCCGGGATCAGCACGGTGGGCGCCGGCTCACCGGGTCGGCCTCCATCCGCGGCCCGCCGAGGTGTCCGTGTGTCTCACGCAGGCCTTTTGAGTACTTTGAATTCTGCCACCGCTTGAAACAGCAGAGACTTCACATCCAAAACTGTATTTCTGGCTTCTGCTGACTAATCCGCAGGGGCTGAGGGGGTGGCGGCCTCCGCGGGACGGGGCGCTGGCTCCTCTGGGCCCCCACCCCGCCCGCCTCGGTCCCATCCCCCGGCTGGCCCCGGGACTGCTATGGCCTCACTAGGGGACTGGGGACCCCCGAAAATCTAGCCCCTGCTCGGCTTGCCAGCTGTAAGCCCTGCTTGGGGCTGTGTCTGCCAGGAGGGGGCACCTTGTCCTGATTCACACATAGGTGCCACAGGGGCTAGCGCTGTCTTGGGGCCCCTATGGGGGGCCCCTGTGTTTGCCACCCTTGGCCAGGACTCTCCCCTTAGCTGGGTCTTCCCAGGCACTCCCCCAGACTTCTCGGCCTCTTATTCCAGCACGAGGGTCTGAACAGGTGGTTCCCTTGCTTCACTGGGCACCTGGGCAAGGAGGCAGCCAGGCCCAAGAGAGGCAGGGGGGTGGGGGGGAGACCGGGCAGGCCCACAGGGGCACTGCAGCCTGGAGGTGGGTTTTGTGCACAGTAGAGGCAGTTCTGGCTTGAGGATGTGTGGCAGCCCTGGGCCCACGTCCCTGCAGGCCAGTGAGTGAGAGCAGAGGGACAGGGCTGCATATTCTGCTCCCCACAGCCTCCTCCCAGCCCTCCTCCCTCCCTCACCGGCTCAGCCAGTGTTTCTTGAGCACTCTCTGCATACATACCAGACACTGTCCTAGGTGCTGAGATGTAGCAAGAGCAGAACAGGCAAATACAATAGCTGCCTTCGTGAACGTTGCATGGGGCGCAGGCAATGGTCAGCTTACGCGTGCTTCACGGCAGCTGGTTTCCAGTGCTCCAGAGAAAGAGAAGACAGAGAAGGGGACTAGGGAGTGTTAGGGGCTGGCATTTAGACTCTGGGTGGTCAACGAGAGCTTCCCTCTGAGAAGCTGAGTTCGGGCAAAGGCCTGAAAGAGGAAAGGCGGGAAGGAGCTGTGGGCATACTTGGGGAAGATGTTCTAGGAAGGGCGAACAGCCAGTGCAAAGGTCCTGAGGTGGGCATGTGCCTGGTATGTAGGAGCCTGGAGCTGAGTAGGGGGCCGGGGGATCCCTGGGGGCCTTGACTCAGTACTCGAGGGAGGAGGTGGCTGTGACTGGGATCAGGGTGGTAGACTTGGCAGGTGAAGCTTGGGTGGACTCGGGACACATGTTACATCCACCAGGCCCCATGGGAATTCACATTTGCCACCGCTGCTCCTGGACTTCGGGCCCCGTCCTTTCTAACTCTCCCCGTACTTCACCCTCGGCTTCCCAGGAAAACAGAGCTTGGGTTTGGGGTTAACCGCCCCGGCGGGGTACAGGGAAAGAAGTCCAAGCCGTACCCGGGCCCCAGCATCCTGTCCATTTGCAGCTCTCTCCAGGGCTGATTATGGGGTGGCGTGGGCTCTGTGCTCCTTCCCCTCCTGCCCACAGTGCAGAGAGCTGCGCCCAGCCTGGAGAATAGGAGAAAGACGGGGTGCTCCTCAGGGAGGGGCCAGCCAGCCCAGGGGCCACAGCCTGACCCGTGGGGGGTTACTCCTTCAGCTTTCTTCCTGCGCCAGACCTCTCGGGGGTGTGGGAGGGGCTGCAGGGGCTCCGCCTGGTGCCGCCCCCACCTGCCCAGCCCCATCATCACCCCATGGCATTGCTTCATTCCGTCTCTGTCTTGTCTCTGTGTGTGTGTTGTGTTGTCCTGTCCTTGTGTGTCGGATACGCGTCCCGTGTCCTCCTCTTCCTTTCCCGGCCCCCATCCCGCCATTGCCCTGGACCCCAGACCATCGTGCGGGGCAGCAAAGGTGCCAAGGATGGGGCCCTCACGCTGCTGCTCGACGAGTTTGAGAACATGTCGGTGACACGCTCCAACTCCCTGCGGAGAGACAGCCCACCGCCACCTGCCCGTGCCCGCCAGGAAAACGGGATGCCCGCAGAGCCGGCCAGCTCGGCCAGAGGGGCCCCGGAGAAAGCGGGCAGCCAAGGCCGGGGCACCGGTCGCAGCGAGGCGCGTGGCAGCAGTGGAGACAGGCGGCGGGGGGGGCCAGAGAAGAGGCCCAAGTCTTCCAGGGAGGGCTCAGGGGGACCCCAGGAGTCCTCCCGGGACAAACGCCCCCTCTCTGGGCCTGACGTCGGCACCCCCCAACCCGCCGGTCTGGCCGGTGGGGCCAAAGCGGCAGCTGGTCGGCCCTTTAACACATACCCGAGGGCCGATACGGACCACCCGGCCCGGGGTGCCCAGGTAACCAATCCCCCCGCCCTAGGACCTTCCACCGCCCTTTTGTCCAGAACGTCCCCCACCCCGTTCCCTGCCCACCAGCACCAGCCTGTGCCCAGCCCACTGTCCATCTCCATCCTGACCACCATGTGTCTGTGCCACGGCCAGGGCCCCTGTCCCGCGCAGGGAGCAGAGCTGGGCCCCCCCCGCCCCTCCACTGACAGCTGCCTCTCTTCTGTTGCAGGGGGAGTCTCACAGCCTGGCCCCCAACGGGCCATCGGCAGGGGGCCTGGCGGTCCCCCAGTCCTCCTCCTCCCGGCCTCCTGCCCGAGCCCGCGAACCCCCCAGCCCGGGAGTGCTGGGCCCCCATGCCTCTGAGCCCCAGCTGGCTCCTCCAGCCCGCCCCGTCGCTGCCCCCGCCCCCGCCGGGCCCCCGGCCCCCGGGCCCCCCGGGCCCCGCTCGCCACAGCGGGAGCCGCAGCGAGTGTCGCACGAGCAGTTCCGGGCTGCCTTGCAGCTGGTGGTGGACCCCGGGGACCCTCGCTCCTATCTGGACAACTTCATCAAGATCGGCGAGGGCTCCACGGGCATCGTGTGCATTGCCACGGTGCGCAGCTCGGGCAGGCTGGTGGCCGTCAAGAAGATGGACCTGCGCAAGCAGCAGAGGCGTGAGCTGCTCTTCAACGAGGTGGGCCGTGGGCCCCTCCCGTGCCCTCCCGTGCCCACCTTCACCCTCGTCCTCATGCCCTCCAGCAGCTGGTTTTGAGGCCCATGCTGGTCCAGGGCCTGTAGGGGTGAGGAAGGGAGAAGGCCATTCAGCGCTGGGGTCCCCAGGGCTGGGTTTGGGCCTGTCTTCTCTCCTTACTCCTCACACCTCCCTGGGGTGTCACCCCCCACCCCCTGCCCCGGTACCCACCACTGCCTCCCCAGAGCCCCGGCTTCAGGCCCCCTCAGCTCCACCCTCGCGTGACTTCTGGGCCCATCACACTCACCGAGTCCCAAACTGGCCCCCAGAGTCTCTCCCCAAGCCCTGCCCCTCCCCCGCTTCCTTGTACCCCACCCCAGCCCGGTAGCCGCTGTGCAGCCCCATCCTCTCCCACTCGGCTCTGCCCTGGCTTCCCCTCTTGGGCACCCCCTGGGCATTCCCCACACAGCAGCTAAAGGGCTCCTTGGGACATGCAGGCCTGCCACGCTGCCCCCTGCTTTACTGACCCTTGCAGTTCCCCTACCCCACCCCTCTGTGTCCTCAGGTTAAAGGCCTGGCCTCTGCCAGGCATTTGAGGTCTGGCCCCCATCTAGGTTCTTGGTTGCGTCCAGCCTCTGGTTGGGGTTCTTGGTGGCGTCTGCCAGGGAGTTTGTTACAAAGGCAGACTCCTGGCTCTTTCCCCGGAAGAATCCGTGCTGGGAGCAGCCCCCAGACTCTGATGCAGGAGTCCTGGGATGTCAGGCCTGGAGGTGGTCTAAACTGTGCCTCCTCCTCCCGGTCTCTCAGCTGTCCCCATAACCCATCCTCCGGCCCCCCAATCTCACCATGCTCCAGCTGCACCATGAGCCCTTCAGCGGAACCCCTGCAAGTATTCTGTTCCCAGCTCCCGCAGGCTTTGCCCTGCCAGGCCTTCTTGCCCCTGAATCCATCCCCCCAGCCTGTTATTCTGCCCTTGGCTGGTACCTGCTTGTCCCGCGGCCTCAACCCCGTGCTTAGACATTCTCTTCCGCGCCCCTCTCCCCACATCAGCCCGGTCAGCAGGGCCACTCAGAGACCAGCTCAGGATAGGGACAGGGGGGAATGCACCCCCCACAATGCAGGCATCAGGCCTCAAGCTGCCTTTGGGGTCTCCTGGCTTTGGCACAGGGGAGGGCCGTCCAGGACGAGCCCAGTGAGCGGGAGTGACAGGTGGGCCGGGGCCTGCGGCGCGGCAGGGCCCAGACCCGGGCAGGAGGAGAGCCAGGAGGCTGGCTGGTGGCCGGGTTCGATGCAGGGGCTGGCGGCGCTGACCCAGCCCGGTGCCCAGGTGGTGATCATGCGGGACTACCAGCACGAGAACGTGGTGGAGATGTACAACAGCTACCTGGTCGGGGATGAGCTCTGGGTGGTCATGGAGTTCTTGGAGGGCGGCGCCCTCACTGACATCGTCACTCACACCAGGTACCGGCGGGCCCCCGCGGGCCCCCAGCCCACTGCCTCCCCAGGCTCTCTGGGGCCACCGCGCGTCCCCTCAGACCTCTCCCACGGCAGGGTGGAGTCCCCTCAGACCCTTTGCGGTGGGGGCCGCGTCCCAGGGCCGGGAGGGCAGCATCCCCCTTGGACCCCTGGGCGGGGCCGCGTCTGCCCGGTTGCTGACCCCCAGCCTGCGCAGGATGAACGAGGAGCAGATTGCCGCCGTGTGCCTGGCTGTGCTGCAGGCCCTGTCCGTGCTCCATGCGCAGGGCGTCATCCACCGCGACATCAAGAGCGACTCCATTCTGCTGACCCACGACGGCAGGGTGAGGAGCGGGCTGGCTTGGGCTCCCCCTGCCTCTCCCCAGCTCCCCTCTATCCCTGACGCCCCCTCCCCCCCTGCCCGGTCGGTGGCTTGCTCCTCAGGCAACAGCCCAGAGTCGGGCCCAGTCAGTGGGGGGCTCTGTGCACGCGGTCACAGGGGGCCCTGGCTGATGGAGGCTCCGCCTTCGGCACAGGATGCCAGGAGCTGTAGTCCAGCACTGGGCTCAGGGAGGCCCGGAGGCATCTGGGTGGCCGGCCTCGGCTCTTCCTCCACTGAAAAACTGTTGCTAGCCGAGCACACGGCGGTGGGCCGTGGACCCCGCTCTTATGTCCCACCCTCCAGACTGAGGCTCTGACTCTGAAGCCCATGGATGAGCCTTCCAGTGCCCAGAACATGCATTTATATTCCAAGAGTGGACGCGATTTTCAGCGGGAGGGGGTCCTTAACTGTCCCCAAATTCTCGTTGGTGATTTGCCTGCCCTCCCCCAGGAAAGTTAAGCCATTCAGTAGAGAGAGGGGTCGGGGTGGGCTCTCTTTCACTGGGAGTCTCAGTTGGAGTCCGTGAACACCTAAAGCTGTCCACAGATGTGTTTGGGGGACACCTGTGAGCCTGAAATTGTGTGCACGCCATGTGCATATGTTTCCTAGGGGTGAGAAGATCCGTACGTATCCTCAGGAATCGGAAAGGGGCCCGTGGCTCCCAAGCAGGTGGAAATGCGTGGTTCTGGGCACGTGGTTGCTGGCAGAGTAGGCCACACCTCTCGTACCCTCGGGGACGCAAGGGCCCAGGGCACAGGCTTTGGGAGCCAGCTGGGGTCTCACCCACCCCCACCCCCAGCGCAGCATTTGGAACCTGTAGGACTCAGGCCACTTCCCCCCAGAGACCCCAGGGCAGATCTCTGGGAGGTGACGCACCGGAGGGCCCCCTGCTGGGAGGAGATGGAGCGACCCTGTGGTCAGGCTCTGACCTCTAGGTGGCCTCGTGGAGCCCCAGCACGTCCGAGGCCAGGGAATTGAGTACTTGGACACCTCTGCTTCGCCTCCCACCTGCAGCACCTCTGACCCCCACTGCCCGTGCCCCGCTGCAGGTGAAGCTGTCGGACTTCGGGTTCTGCGCCCAGGTGAGCAAGGAGGTACCACGGAGGAAGTCACTGGTCGGCACGCCCTACTGGATGGCCCCCGAGCTCATCTCTCGCCTCCCCTATGGGCCAGAGGTAAGCCAGCGGTGGCCTGCTTGTCCCACTTTGGGCACCGATTTACACTGTGACTGCTCGAACAGCGGGAGTGCTGGGGGTGGAGTGGGGCTCAGCGTGGGAGATGGGTCACCGGGGATGGTTTTGCGGGAGAGGGGGTAGGCACGCATGCAAGTGTCCATCCCTGATGAGCCCGGCCGGGTGCTGTGACTAAACCCGCCAAAACGGCTTCAGCGAAACACGAAAGCTTTGGGTCCCAAGAACTATGGTGTTAGGGGTGGGTGACAGGCTTCAGGCCCAGCCGTCCCTGTGCTCTGTCCCTCCTCAGCCCTGACTTTGTCCGTGTAGGTCTTCACCCAGGCAGGCGCTCCCCTCCTCGGGGCAGAGCTGGCCGGCGACTCTGGGACGTCCCCCTGCCTATGAGTGCCTGGGGTTTTCCTCGATATTTCCCTTAAAGTCTTCGGGTTGGCTCTGACTGGCTCAGCTCAGGTCACGTGCCTGCTCATGAACCAATTACTGTGTCCCAGCGATGCAGATTAGACAACTGGTCACCGAGCCCTCGGGGCTCCCTAGAGCGAGGGAGGGAGGGTGCTGTGTGGGCAGAACCCTTCAGAGGGCTCCCTGGGGGAGGAGCGTGTGGGTCTAGAAAGCTGGGTGTCAGGGGGTGTTCGGGGCCCAAGGACTCCAGGAGCAAGGACGCAAAGGCAGAACCAGGGGCCACCCCTCCGTGGCTTCCCCCAGCACTGGCCCGTCTGGGCACAGCTCAGCCCTCCTGGCCCTTCCCCCCTGCAGGTGGACATCTGGTCTCTGGGGGTGATGGTGATTGAGATGGTGGACGGGGAGCCCCCCTACTTCAACGAGCCACCCCTCAAAGCCATGAAGATGATTCGGGACAACCTGCCACCCCGACTGAAAAACCTGCATAAGGTGGGCCCCGGCCGGCAGGCAGGTGGTGTGAGGGAGGTGACACTTCCTCTGCGTTGGGCTCCCCGGCCCCTCCCCCACGGGTCCCCTGAGCCCAGTGGTTGTGCTTAGGCCGGCTGGCTGAACACACACAGCAGAGCCAGGCCTAGGAGAGGTGCCTTCCTGGTAGATGAATCACCCGGTGAGAGAAGGGTGCCTCCAGGGCCCAGCCCCTGTTGCCTCCTTGCAAAGCTTTAAAATGGAGAAGAAATGAGCCCTTGGGGTCCTTGGATGTGTTGCTACCCTTGGGGCCAAACTCTAGACACCTGGGCCCTCCTGGCCCCCTCCCTGGGCAGTGAGTGTTGTCAGCCCATTTAACAGAGGAGGAAACTGAGGCCCAATGGCCAGTGAGCATTGGAGTTGGCACTCAGACCTCCCTGTCTCTCTCCCCCACCTCCTGACAGGTGTCACCCTCCCTGAAGGGCTTCCTGGACCGCCTGCTGGTGCGTGACCCGGCCCAGCGGGCCACGGCGGCTGAGCTGCTGAAGCACCCGTTCCTGGCCAAAGCGGGCCCGCCCGCCAGCATCGTACCCCTCATGCGCCAGAACCGCACTAGATGAGGCCCAGTGCCCTGTCCCTGAACCAAAGAAAGAGCCCCTTGGGTCACCCCTGCCCGCCACGGGCCAGTCGGGGGCCGGCCCCCACTCCTCCCTGCCTGGGAGACACTCCATGTGGCACCACCCTCCTTGCGGGGGGTGGGGGAGCGTGCAGGACCCTACTACTGAACTCCAGGTTTGATTTTGTGACTTGTAAAAAAAAAACACAGGGACTTGTGGGAGCAAGTGAGGGTCCCCAGCCTCCCCACCCTCCGGGACAGTCCCTTCCTGTGTCTTCCTGTCTTCCAGGAAGGACAGGCGGCCCCCCAATCACTGGAAATCATCTGCAGCGGGGGCTGCTGTGGGTGGAGAGAACACTACAAAAGGCGTGTGTGTGTGTGTGTTGTGTGTGTGCACACGCGTGTGCATGTGTGCGTGAGTGTGTGCACACACGCCCGTGCAGAAGGTCCAGCTGCTCTGTCCTCCAGCCTGCAAGAGGGTGTCTCTGAGGCCTGCCTGACATACAGCGCAGCCCCCTGGCCCCCCTGAGCCATTGCGGGGGTCGATCATGAATGTCTGAAGAGTGGCCTTTTCCCCAAGTCCTGCATCCCCTTTCTGTGGCTGGCTGGGGAGACGGGGGTCGGGGCTTCCCGCCCATCCCCAGCCTCTGCAGATGACTACTGCACCTGGACAGCCTCCTCTTTTCTAGAAGTCTATTTATATTGTCATTTTATAACACTCTAGCCCCTGTCCTGACCCGGGGACAGATGGGTCTCTGCCCCGTGGGGCGGCACCAGGGACAGAACCACCGCTCGAAGAATCAGGTTCCCAGCCCCTTGGTGCGGCCCTACCCCCCTCCCCTCCCTTCCCTCAAGTTAGTTTTACAATTAAAACGTTTTCTTGTTTTGTGTGTGTGTGTGTGTGTGTATGTGTGTGTGTGGTGTGTAGAAGCCCCTCTCCAGGCCATCTTGGTGTGGGATTGGGGGGAGGGACCTGACGGAGAGAGGGTGGCCTGGTGAACCCCAGGATTCCAGCCCATCTTAGGGCAAGGGCCATGTCTGTGGGGGATGGGGAGGCCCCAGGTCGAAACAGCCAGTAAGGCCCCCCTGACGTGGGATCCAGACTCGCGCACCCCCTGGCCTGCAAACACCAGTCCACCAGGGTCCGTGTGCTGCGATGCCTAGTTTGCCAAATCTGAGATTTGCTGGAATCTTGTTTTAAAGGTTGTTTGTCTTGAGCGTGTTGGGTGGGTAGGAATGATCCTTGATGAGCTGATGTTAGTAAATGGGCCGTTCAGAAAATCGGTCCGTGGGCAGGTGGGCTTTTGAGGACTCGGCTAAGGCGGATGGATCTGGAACAGCCAGCTTTAGGGATACTCCACTGGCCAGAACCCTCCCTCTAAATCGGGGTCCCAGGGTGCCGAGCCTGGGTCTCCATGAGGGGAGAAAGGAATTGGCTGGCATCCATTGGGCAGCGCTGTGTTCTGGCCACTGACCACCCCAGGCTGGTGTGAGCTTGGACTGTGTGCGTCTCCCCCAGTACCCGAGAGGTGGGGGGGAGCAGCCCCCCTGGGGAGAGCTGCAGCGTGAGCAGTGAACCCCACCGCCACTGGCCCCAGGGACCTCAGCCTGGCTTGTGGGCAGGAAAAGTGTGGAGATTCTGGCTTGGGCTGTACCTCCTGCCCCCGCCCCAGAGCACGCCTCTCCACAGGCCCTGAGCTCCCCAAGGCTGGAGTGCCATGTCTGTGCCCGGGGCTGGCCATGAACAGGCACCCTGTAGATGGGGACTCAGAGGTTTAAACATCCCCAGGGAAGCAGCTGTTGCCATGTTGAATGTGTTGGATGCCTGGGTGGAGTTGTTACATCTCTGGGAAGAACTCTGCCAAAATGGGTATAAGGAGAAACAGAAAACAAGAAAAGACCAAAGTAACATCCCCCCCCCACACACACCAAAGAAAAAGCTTTGGGCTTGAATGCTTTTACAAATGAGTTCTACCAGACTTTGAAGGATCACGTAATTCCTACCTTGTACAAACTGTTCCAGAAAATAGAGAAACGTTAGCAGCCCGACTCGTTTTCGGAGGCCGGTACGCCCATGATTCCACAGCCAGCTAAGGACGGTGAAGAACAGGGTGGCACAGAGCCAGCTCGCTCCCAGCCCGAGTGCCTTGCCTCCCTGGGCCCCCCGGGGGGGGGGGGGCCTCCAGGACGTGCCACTGCGGGTGAAGGACCTCTCTGGGACAGGAGGTCCCTTGCCAGGCCATTACATGGTGGAGGAGCCAACATTCGGCCCCGTGGCAACTCTGCCATGATTGTCACCTTCTGCCACCATCACTATAGTTTATTTTGGGTGGCCTTGAGAGCGCTTCCGGAGACCCCGTGCCCCTTCCTGCTGCCCCTGCCCATCTGGAAGGGGTTCCCACGGCATCCGTGAAGCCCCTCCAGTTGTTTCAAACAGCAGATTGAATACGGGGGTTGGTCCCCAAAGTATCGGGAAGGCTGGGGCAGCCAACAGGGCCAGTAACCTGGCCACCCAGGGGGCTAGAGGCACAAAAGGCCTCAGGGGCACCACCAAGTTCCCGGAAGTCGACCCGGCCTCTGCAGCAGCGGGAGCAGAAACATTCTTCCAGCTTCCCACCCACTCCAGCTCTAGGGCCTCCTCCAGGCAGGACCCCACTGATCCCAGCCAGTGAGGGAGTCCGTGCCGGGCATCGGCGGGACAAGGGAGCACTCAGAAGGGCAAGTGTGGCATAGCAAGAGCAGACACCTGCCCCAGCGGCGATGTGGCCCTGGGGACTGGCTTTGTCCAGATGGTACGGACCAGACGAGACGTGTCCCCACACAAAGTAGTGAGTGTTGCCTCAGCGGCAGCAGGGGGCGCTGTACTCTAAACTGCGAAGGCCCAGGAGGGCATGTATTAGCCCGCAGGTCAGACGCGTGTTTAGACACCAAGAATGAGTGAGTGAAACAGGTCAGACCAGTGGTTTCTCCAAGTGTGGTTCCGGGACCAGCAGCAACCCTGGGAACTTGCTGGAAATGCAGATTCCCAGGCCACACCCCAGGCTGAATTGGTGGTCCAAAGAGGCCGGCACGGCCCTTTAAGGACATGACCCAGAGGTTGTGCCATTGCCTCGTTGGCCAGAGCTTCGTCACGTGGCTACACCCGGCAGCAAGGGAGGTTGGGAAACGTAGTCTTTATTCTGGGTGGCTGTGTGTCTGGCTAAAAATTCTATTACTGTAGAATTGTGATTCTCCACCTCTGCTAGACTCTCCACCTTCACTAGACTCCCCGGGCTTCTCCGGAGAACCCAGAGGCAGACCCAAGTGTACTCAGGATGAGCTTAATATATAAGGATGGCCCCACAAAACAATGAGGGAAAAATAGATTGTTTAATAATAGTGTTGGGGAAATTGGTTCATTTTCTGGAGAAAAAAAAACCGGATCCCTACCTAACACCACCACAAAAGAACCCTAGATCTGTGCTTCCCGGGACAGTAGCCACCGATCACATGTGGCTATTTAATTTTAAATTAATGAGATAAAATGAAGCATTTCAGTCCCTTGGTGGCCCTAGTCACATTTCACATCCTCCACTGTCACTTTTAACCAGCGGCTACTAACTAGACGGTTTAGATAGGAGACCTTAACATTATCTGAGTTTCCCTGGACAAGGTTTCTCTGATGGATTAAGCATCCTCTGAAAGACAAACTATAAAGGCGACAGAGGAAAATACTTGATGACCAGCAGTAGAGAAGGGCTTCTTAAAACTCCAATGGAACAAATAGTCGAAAAAAAATTAAATATGTTAAAATGTAAAGTTTTGTTCAAGGAAAGACATCATGGGCAAATGTAATAGGCTTCAGAAAGAGAAAAAATATTTGCAGAGTCTAACACGGATCAGGTTTTTGTTTTTTGTTTTATTTTTAACAAGAAAAAGAGCAACCCAAATAGAAAAATGGGCAAAGGGTATAAACAGGCAACTTACAGAAGAAAAAAACCCAAAAGACCAACCAGGGTGTGCGCAAGGGCTCAAACTCATTGGTAATTGGAGGAAGGCACATTTCAACAAGCTGTCATTCTACCACAAGTCTGGTAAAAATTCGAGTCTGGTTTAGTCGCATGAGGTATCGCACATACGCATCTCACAATAATTCCGCTCCTGGGTGCCTTCCCAAGGAAATCACGGGACCCTGTGGGCACCCGCACAAGGATGTTCACTGCAGCGGTGTTTATGGGGTGGGAGCTGGAGGTGGCCTGGGTGTCCACTCTAGGGCAGCGAATGGGAGGCACAGGGACCACATGCCAAGGACTCCCATGCAGTCCTCAGGAGCCAGGGACCAAGTGTGCCCACAGGGAGGGAGAGCCAGACCAGTGATGGAGAAAGTAAAATCAAGATCTATGACACCAGGTGACGTGTGTTGATTACAAATTAGAGACATAAAACAGAAATACCCGTTTTTCAAGATTAAAAAAAGGAGACTCATTTACATAATAGAACGGCTCCTGGTGGGGAAGAAGGGGTAGAGAAAGGGAATAAAGAGAAAGAATAAATGAACATGAGAGGGGTCTTGGGAGGAATAAAGGCCTTGAAGGTCATGCTGAAGGTCTGTCATACAAACAAAGGGCAACCCTCTTCGGTGTGGACTAGGGCCTGGTCACAGGTATTTAAATGAAAATTATCCAGGTGATTCTAACGTGCAGCCAGAATTGAGAACAGGAGCATGGCTGTGGGGGCCACCCCACACTTTGTCACTGCATCACTGCTGGACTCAAACCTCCTGCCCACCTCCTGCCAATGCCCCAGAACTTACAAAGAGGGGCCCAGGAGAGCATCTCATGCCTTCCCCCATTTCAGAGATGCAAAAACAGGTCCACAGAGGGGAAGGACCTGCCCAGGGTCCCATGGCCTGGGAGGGCCAGGCCTAAAGTCTCAGGTCCCCCGGTAGTGTCTGTGGCGGGCCTTGAGCTGGGCTGCCGGGCTGCAACATTGAATAGGACGGACACGGTCCAAGGAGGCTCAGACCCCGATGCCCCATGCGCCCCTCTGAAGCGCAGTCACTTCTCAGGTCACTGTGGCCTTGTGGAAGTTTGGCCCCCTGATGCCAAATGTCCTGATTTTTCTTTTTTGTTGTTTTTTCGTAAGAAATACCCATTTTCATGTGACAGCTCTTGAATCTGAAAGATAGGCAACCAACTCAGCACACTGAACCATATCACGTGGGCCCTGCAAAATCAAGGGAATAGCTAACCAACCTGAGGTCACACAGCCAGAAGGTGGAAGAGGCGGGATTTGAACCCAAGCACACGGGGCCCACGAGTCTCTGCACATCCCCACCAGGCCACAGCCTCCAGGACTGGGCAGGCCTCCCTTGCTAAGGCACCTGTGGGGACATAAGACCCAGTAGGAAAGTGTCAACTCGACCAGGGCCATGCCCCAGAAAGGAAGCTCAGAGGAGAGACAGTTGTTCAAGAAGACTCAGGGCTGAGAGGTGTTGGGGCTGAGAGTGATTTGGGACAGCACACGGGGTCCTGGCCTGTGGTTTGGGGAGGTGGGGACAGCTCACGGCCTTTCCCCGAGAAGACCAGAAGCATCTACAGAAGTTTGGGGCCCTGCTGGGTTAAACAAAGGTAAACTCTCTCCCTTTCTTCCTCCCTCCCTCTCTTCCCTGTTCCTTTATCTCTGAATTTCTGTCTTTCTCCCTTATTCTATCGCTTAATCACACTTAGTACTTGAGCCGGTAACCCAAACCCATGGTGCAAAATGCAAAAGATTCCAAAGGGGGTAAGTTGCAAAATCAACCTCCCTCCCTCCCACCCCCATTCCCAGCCTCTCAGTCCTCCTCCCCAGAGGCGGCCCCTGGTAGAAGTTTCTGGCTTCTCCTTCCAGAAATGTATGCAAGGACCAGGAAAGACCTACATGCATATGTAGATTGTGTCCCACTTTGCACAAATGTTCGCATAATGTCCACATCCTTCTACATCTTGCTTTTTCCTTCCTAACACTGTGTCTTGGTGGTGGTTCCTTGTTGGTAGGCCAACAGCCACCTCACTCCTGTTGGCGGCTATAGTATTCTTCCATGGAGCATGTGAGCCATGAGTTATGGAAACAGTCCCAGTCGATGGACCGCCGGGAAACTTGCAGCTGCTCACTGTTTTGAACAATGCCACAGTAGAGATCTTGCATATATTTTATATTTGGCACTTGGGCAAATTTATCTGGTGTACATACGCCTTGCCTCCTCCCCCACCTGCCCCTGGACTCCACCCTGCCCTCTACCCTAGGTAATGCCCTCTCGGTATCTCTAACCTTCTAGATCCTTCCCCGCCTCTGGTCAACCTTGTCCCAGTCTCTGTCTTTCTCTTTCTTTGCTTTCCTCCCGACCATCCTCCTCTCCTCCTCTTCCTCTTTCCCTCTAACGCCCTCCCATTTCCCTCCTGCTCCTCTACCTCATCCCTGCCTCTCTGTCGCCCCCTGTAGGATGAAGCTGGCTCACCGCATCCTCCACCAGAACTTTGGGGTTTATATTTGGGGAAGGCAGCACCCAGTTCGGCTTATCTTTCTCCCGTCCCCTACCCCCCTCCTGACCTGGCTGGGCTTCCTCACCCCTGCAGCCCTGGTGGAAAACCTACTATCTGCTTCCCAAAGCCCCCAGGTGCCTGCCCTCCAGAACCCCACCATTCTCTTTTTACCAGTAGGACTGGGTGCTGGGGCTGATACTGGTTTTTCAGTGGAAGCCATGGGAGCTACACTTGGGCAGCCTGGACGTGCTTCTTCAACCAGACAGAGCCTCCCCTCCTGCCTGAGGTCGGCCTTCTCGTCCTCCCTGCTCAGCAAACAGAGCAACCAGTCTTTGGTCAGACCTGATCTGGGGACAGACCAACAAACAAAAAAAACCCCCAGACCCACCCAAGGCCCTGCCCTGGCGAGGCTGACATTCTCATGGGGTGACACAGTTCATGACCAAGTGAACAGATCCACATACTCATAGGTATTTATAAATCATACTGAGCTCAAGACAGAAAGAACGGGGTGTGACAGTAGAGAATAGCAAGGGAGGGGGTGGGAAATTGCCCTTGGCTGGGGATTTATATTTATGTATAGCCAACAATCGCAAGGTTATATTGTTGGGTAGAATAAAGCCAGAAGGGTGTGTGTTATGAAAAGGTGACACTTGAATGGAGATGAAGGCAGCCACGGAAGCACGGAGTGGAAGGGGGGGTAGGCAGCAGGGGCAGCATGTGCAAAGGCCCTGAGATACAAAGGAAGTTGGAAGATCAAGGACCCGCAAAAATACGGGACACCATGAATGAGGGGAGAGTGTGGGCCACTGCGGGTAGCCCTGTGGGGAGGAGTTAGCCCCAGCTTATATATGGGAAACTAAGGCTTGGAGAAGGAAAGCCCTTCACCCAAGGACACATGGGGACAGGGTGGGGACTGTTGAGCTCGGGCAGCCTAACTTACACTCTGAACCACCAGGACAGTGGTTCTCAGTGTGGGACCCCAGAGCAGCATCACCTCTTGGCCCACCCCAGAACTACTGAATCAGAAACTCGGGGTGGGAACATGGTTTGGAGCTCAGCAATCTGCGATTAACAAGCCTTCTAGAGGATTCTGACACACAGTCAAATTAGAGAACCACTGAGCCAGGCTCTCCCAAACGTTGTTCCTGTCCTCTGAGGGATCCCTGTCCACCGTGGGTTGAATGGTGGTCCCCAAAAAGATATGCCCACATCCTAATCCCCAGAACCTGTGAGTGCGACCTTACTTGGAAGGGTTTTAAGGAGAGCAGAGCCATGGCCAGACGGCTGAAAAGAGGGATCACCCCAGGAGTCAGATACTAGTATGAGGAGCCTGGACCCCAACCTGAGCCGTCCTGCCCAGGGATGCAGACTCTGGGGGCCAGGCTGCCAGGATTCAAACCTCAGTTCTGCCACTTCCGGGCTGTGTGACCTTGGGCAAGTCATTTTACCTCTCTGTGCCCCAGTTCCCTCACACTAAAGTGGGCTTAATAATAACAGTACCTACCATAGTGAGTGTGTTCGATTAATACACATGGAGCACAGGCACCCGGCTGGCTCAGTCAAGGGAGCAGGTGACTCTTGGTCCCGGGGTTGTGAGTTCGAGACCCATGTTGGGGGTAGAGATTACTTAAAAATATAATCTTAAAAAATAAAATACATGGAATGAATAGAGCAGTGCTTGGCCCTAGAGCTCATTGATTTCTTCACCTGGCGACACGGTGATGCCTCCCAGATCTGTGTCTGCACTCTGACCTCTCTCTGAACTCCCACCGTGTACATCCAGTCACCGCCTGGCACTGTCCCTTTGGATGTCCTGCGCTTAACACATCCTCGATGGAATGCTCCATTTCCCGTCCCCCCCCAATGTGTTCTGCCCTCCGTCTTCCCCTCTCGCATAATGGGGCCACCTTCTGTCCACTGCTCAAGGCCAGTCACGAGGAGATCCTGGATCTGCCCTCTGCCAGGCACTCCATGACCCCACCCTGGTCCTGTCCACCCTCCTCTCCCTCCTCGCTGTTCCCCGGACCCCTCTCAGCCAGAGATCAGTTATGTTTCCTCCTTTCCCACCTTCCCTGAGATATCACTTAGAATGCATTATACCTACCTACCTACAAGATAAACCTATGCACTGCCCCATTGTCTTACTGATCACATCTCCCCTACATTCCCTCTGCTCCGGCCTCCCTGCTGTTCCCCAAACACACTAAGCTTGGTCCCACCCCAGGGCCTTTGCACTTGCTGTTCCTGCTGCCTGGACGCTCAACTCTTTCCCCTTCTTCAGGTCTCCACTCAAACGTCACCTCCTCCGAGAAGCCCTCCCTAACTACCTTAGTTAAAACAGGCTTCCAGCTCCTTTTCTCTGTCCCCACAGCCTGTTCTTCACCTCCAAAGCAGTTGATACTGTTTGTCAATTAACCAGCTACCCCTTGACTTGTTGAAGTTGTCAATTAACCACTCCCTTCCTGCACAAGGCCAGAAGCCCCGTGGGGACAGGAAGCTGTCTGTTCTTTCACCATCATATCCCCGATGCACAGGGCTTGGTGATGTAAGTAATAGTATTACTTAATAAGTATTATTACTTGTTATTCCTTAGTACTTAAGTATTTGTTTAAAGAATAAGAGGTAGAAAGACAATGGAAAACTAGGAATCCTTGTTTCCTGTCTCTATTTTTTCTTCACATGAATAGCAGCATATGAGGCCCACTGTTGGACATCTTGCTCTTTTCACTTAACAGGCTTGTATATATTTTCTTATTAGTATGGAGACAGAGTTGCTGTATTCTTTTTGTTTTGTTCCTTATTGAGGTATAACTTACATACAATAAAACACACCCATTTCAAATGGATAGCTTGGTGAGTTGTTTTTTTTTTTTTTAAAGAATCTTTTTTTTTTAAGATTTTATTTATTTATTTGAGAGAGAGAGAATGAGAGAGAGCACATGAGAGGGGGGAGGGTCAGAGGGAGAAGCAGACTCCCTGCTGAGCAGGGAGCCCGATGCGGGACTCGATCCCTGGACTCCAGGATCGTGACCTGAGCTGAAGGCAGTCGCTTAACCAACTGAGCCACCCAGGCGCCCAGCTTGGTGAGTTTTGACAAACGTATTATCCCATATAACCACCACCACCATGAACACAGAACTTCTGGGGCGCCTGGGTGGCTCAGTCGGTTAAGCATCTGACTTTGGCTCAGGTCATGGTCTTAGGGTCCTGGGATCGAGTCCCGTGTCTGTGCCCCATGTCTGCGCTCAGCACGGAGTGGAGTCTGCTTGTCCCACTGCAGCTCCCTCTACCCCTCCCCCTGTGCTCCTGCTGTCTCTCTCTCTCTCTCTCTGCTCATGGGAGAGAGACAGAGAGAGAGAGAGCACAAGCCAGGGGGAGGAGCAGAAGGAGAGGAAGAAGCAGACTCCCCATCGAGCAGGGAGCCCGATGTGGGGCTCGATCCCAGGACCCCAAGATTATGACCTGAGCAGAAGGCAGATGCTTAACCGACTGAGCCACCCAGATGCCCCCTTAATAAATAAAATCTTAAAAAAAAAAAAGAATGAATGAACTTCCTCATCTCCCCAGAAAGCCCACCTCCCACCCCCATGCCTCTTTGCAGTTGACACCTTCCCCCGGCCTGCACCTCCCCGAGTCCAGGGAACCACCGACCTCCTTTCTTGGATTCTAGATGTCCGCTGCCTTTTCCAGCATTCTCCCTGAATGGAAACACAGAGCCCATGCACTTTTTGGCTTGGCTTTTGTCACTGCACGACGGTGTTTGGTTTCAGGCAAGGGCTTGTATGTTTGAATACCTGGTTCCTTTGTCTTACTGAAAGATAGTGTGGATGCGGCACGACTTCATCATCCTGTTGATGGACCCTCGTGTTGGTTCTTGGTTTGGCACCGGTAGGAAAAAGTGTTGCGAGCGCGCCTTTGTGTGGACATGTGCTTCCATTTCTCGCTAAATCCTGGGAGCGGTGGAACGGCTGCCATGCAAGATGGGAGGGCATCTGGTTTTTTGTTTTTGTCTGTTTTTTTAACTACTCTCTACACCCAACACTGAGCTTGATCGCACCACCCCAGAGATCAAGAGTCACCCGCTCCCCGGACTGAAACAGCCAGGTGCCCCGGATATCTGGTTTTGTAAGAAATTGTCAAATTGTTTTCCAAACTGGTCCCACGATTGCTCATGCTCTGAATGCTTCGTGACCCATGAGAGGTGGCTTTGGGGAGTGGTGCTACGTCGGTCACCCAGGCCTCAGCCTGTTCAGAAAACAGGTCCCCGCACCAGGACCTTCACCACTTGAAGGTGAAAGGAGGGGATGTTTGAGATCCACTTGGCTTTGTGCCCCCAATTCCTCAGATTTAAGTAACAATGTTTCCCATAGTATGGCAGGCGCAGGAGAGATGCTTCTGAAATTTTCCATTCTGGGGCCCATAGGGACCGAGGCTGACTCCTGGCAGTGGGACCGGGGAAGACACATTTTGAGTGAGCATCCTGGGTGAGTCTGACATGCTGTAAAGCTTGGGACCACTGAGTCTGGGTTGGGGGTGGCGGGGGGTAGGTGAGAGGAAAAGTCATTCCAGGTAGAAAGAACTTTGGGTGCAAAATGCCTGAGATGGTAGAGAACAGGTCAGGGAAGCAGGGACCAGAAATCCAGGCCTCGAATGGCAGCCAAAGAGAAGGGATTAGTCTCCTGAGGGTACTGGGGAGCCATGGTGGGTTTAAGTGGGGGAGTGACTGCTTGGGTTTGGGCTCTTGTAAGGCCCCTGTGACTGCCATCTGTGCGTGTGTGTGTGTGTGTGTGTGTGTGTGTGTGTGATATAGAAGGGGTGAGGACCCCAGGAAGATGGTGGGAAATGTGGTGTGGAAACCGTGGCAAGCCGGGGGGAGGGGGGACAGGCAGAGGAGGGGTGTGGACCCCATTCTGCACACTCCTTGCTCCAGGCCACTCCCTGCCTTGGATTCTGACCTGGGGACAACCAACTCCCCTCAGCAGACACCCCTGCTCTGGCTCTGCCCCCTTCTTCCTCCTCCCTCGCCCCTCTTCCTGCTGCTCAGGCTCCTACGAGGACAGGTGGGCTGGCGGCCGGATATGGGTGTGTGCTTGTGTGCTTGCGGCAGCCAGGGGAGTGTCTCCAGCTCTACGTGTGCTCTGAGCTCGCTGAGTGTTTGTCTGAGAGTCTCCTGGGACTTCCTGGTGCATCTGGGCTGCACTGGGTGAGTTACTAAACCTCTCTGTGCCGGTTTCCTCATTGGCAAAATGGGTATAGCAATAGTATCTATTTCCTTTTTTTTTTTTTTAAGATTTTATTTATTTATTTGAGAGAGAGAATGAGAGACAGAGAGCACGAGAGGGAAGAGGGTCAGAGGGAGAAGCAGACCCCCCCCCCCCGCTAAGCAGGGAGCCCGATGTGGGACTCGATCCCTGGACTCCAGGATCATGACCTGAGCCGAAGGCAGTCGCTTAACCAACTGAGCCACCCAGGCGCCCAATAGTATCTATTTCCTAGGGAGGATGTGGAGATGGAGTTAATTACTCAGAGCCATGCCTGCACACAGGCAGCCCTCAATTATATGAGCAGCATCATTCGGCTGTGAGCTCAACTCAGTGTCCCAGGCATGTGTCTGTCGTTCGCATCTTGCAGGAATCTGGGGCAGGAAGTGCCCCTGGAAGCATCGACGGTTATCTGGGGCAGCATGGGAGCAGGCCTGCGAGGGCGGCCTCTCTTTCCTTCTCTGTGCAATGGGAATAACTACAGCACCCCACACATGGGCGGCTGGTCCGCGGGCGAGCCGGGCGCTGGAGGGCGTGTTTGCATGCGCAGCTGCTATTACCTTTCCTTTGTCGATGAAGTGCAGCAGATACTGGGGCCCACCTCCGTGTCTGTTGCTGGAGGATGACACGAGCTGGTAAGCACCTAGAACAGCACCCAGTACCCAGAAAGCACTCCCTGTGGAGGCTGCCATTGGAACTCGGCGCCTGCGCTTGCCTGGGCCGGGTGTGGGGTGTGGGGTGTGGGATGTGGGGTGTGGGATGTGGCCCGGTTAGGAGGCGGCCGTGGGCATCTGGCCCTACAGGTTCCTCGTCACCCCACTTCCTCCACACCCCGACCTCTTGCCCCACCATTGCCCCATCCCTCACCCCCAAATCCCCAGGACCTCTGAGGGCAGAGGCTTTGGCAGCCGTGCCCTCTGCCCGAGCCCCGGGAAGGGGTACAGACACCCCCCAAAACCCAGGTGGGGTTACTGTTCCCCTCTCTGCTGCTATCTCAGTGCCTCCCTGGGGTCCCCCATCTCTGTGCCTCTGAGTGTCTCTCTGCCCTCCACTTTGGTTTCCAGAACAGGAAATGTCAGGGTCCCAAGGGGGTGTCCCACGTGAGGAAGCAGGAGGCAGGACCTCCCCCCTCCTCCTAGATGAGAGTGGGGGTGGGGGAAAGAGGGGGTCTTCCTTAATGAACCTCTTAATCCTGCCATGCCGGATCTTAATGAGGGGGAGGGACCTCATTAGAGGGCAGGGAGCCCTGACATTAGCTCCTCGTCATAGACCCCTCTCCCAGGGCCAATGCCTGGGCCCTCAGCTGGCCCTGGGGAAAACGGGGCAGGAGGCTTGGGAAACCGAAGGGGGGCTGGGGGCCCGGACTCCTGGGTTCTGGAGGAGGGGACAACCTGCACTCCTGGGTCTGACGGAGCAGGGAGCTGGGGACCCGGACTGCTAAGTCTGAGGGTGGAGGGCCCGGGGGCCCGGAGCCTTCCCCTAACACACCCCCCTCTCCAACGCCCCGCCCCTCCCGCCTCCAGTTAACCCCAAGCCTGCGGAGGAGCCAGGGACAGTCGCCTGGAGCCCACGGATGGAGGAGGAGGGCGACCGACACGCGCTCGGCGGCGGGATGGAGGCCGACGAGCCCGCCAGCCCCCGGGAGCCGCCGTCGCCCCCCCCGCCGCCGTCGCCGCCGTCCCCCGCGGCCCCCGACACCCCCGGGCCCCCCCAGCCCGAGCAGCCGTCGGAGGCCTACGCGCGGCAGCTGCTGCTGGAGGAGTGGAGGCCCCCCGGTGGGACCCTCGAGCTGCCCCCGAGCCTCACCTGGAGGCTGCTCTTCCTGCGGCGGCCGCTCTACCGCAACCTGCTCCGCTCGCCCAACCCCGAAGGTGCGGGAAGGTGCGGGAAGGTGCGGGAAGGTGCGGGACGCGGCGCGGCACCCCGACAGACCGCCGCCCGGTCTCCGCCTTTCGCCGCGCGCGGTTCACTCGGACCGTCTGTCTCCTCATCTTTCTGTCTGCTCCCTCTACATCCTTCCCTGTCTCTTCTGTCATTGTGCCCCTCTCCGGCTCCTTGCGGCTCTCTCTTCCCACCCCGCATTGCCCCCTCTCTCTTTCTGTGTCATATGTCCCTGTCTGTCTCTCCCGGTGTCTCTCTGCCTTACCCTGTATGTCTACCTCTCTCTCCCTGCCTCCCTCCCTGTCTGCATTTCTGTCTCTTTCTCTAGGTGCCGCTTGCTTTGTCCCTCTGTCTCTGTCTCACCAGGACGCCCTCCTCCTCCTTCCCTCGTTCTTCACTGCACCATCCCTTCCGCCCCGGTACATTCTCAGGACTCTCCCAGGGCCCTGACTCACACATCCCTGCCAGGCAGGTCTGGCCTGGTGCAGATTCCTACCCTTCAGCAGAGCCCTGGGGGGAGGGAGGCAGGCGGAGGCTGAAGGGCTGGAGGCGGTTTCAGCCACTGAGGCTCCATTCACCCTTGCATTTCAGGCATCAACATTTATGAGCCAGCACCCCCTACTGGTCCCACCCAGCAGCCCCTGGAGACCCTGGGTAAGTGCTTGCTGGCTGGGCCCAAGGGGACGGAGTGGTCCTGGGGAATGGGCATGTTCTAACCCTCTGCTCCTCCACCTGCCAGGCAACTTCCGCGGGTGGTACATTAGGACTGAGAAGCTCCAGAATGACCGCAGGTGGGTGGTCAGGACCCCTGGGGCCCTGCTCCAGCTTCTCACTGCAGAGCCTAGAGACACTGACTGGGTGCCCCTCTGGGCCTCAGTTTCCTGCTCCGTACCCAGGGTTTGTCATAAAAGAGAACGCTTGTAAAACACAGCACAGGCTCTGGCTGGGTCCAGCTTGCATATAGTAGGTGCTCAATAAATAGCAGCTATCACGGTTACTGTTCTCCACTTCTTTCCCTGGGAGGGGGAGTCACCCAGGCCACCATCTATCCTCCATTAAACCGAGCCCTGCTTCTGCACGTTGGGTGAGACGGTGTAATTCAAGGGCTGGGCTGGGAGCCCAGCTCTGCCACTTCTTCGCTGCTTGACCTTAGGCAAGTGACTTCCCTTCTTGAGCCTCTGTTGCTCATCTGCATCATGGCGTTCAGACAGTCTGGCCCTCAGAGGGGAATGGAGGGAGCTGAGGCTATAAGGTGGAGAGTAAATGCTCAGCACCCATACATGGTGCTTGATGTCTCTACGAGGGCACCATGATCGAGGTTTCCTGCTCCCAAGAATCCCAGCCGGTCCCAGACCTCACCTCCCTGTGCCCTCTCCCACAGCTGGACGGTGAAGCAGCAGTGTGTGGATCTTCTGGCCGAGGGCCTGTGGGAGGAGCTCCTTGATGATGAGCAGCCGGACATCACGATCATGGACTGGTACGCACCTCTGCCCGGTCAGCCTGCCCCGCCGGGTCACGCACAGGGCTCCCCAAAGCGTGAGCCTCACCTGTCCTCCCTCCCCTGGTGTGAGCTGGTCACCAAGACCCTCCTGCCACGGCAGGATCCAGCCCTGCCTACCGTTCTAGCCCCTTCCCTCTGAGACTTCCAGCTTCTGAGATGTGCCGGGCTGGACACTCGTCCCTTTGTTCTTGGATGCTTGTCACCTTCTGTTCTCGAAACAAATTCCTCCTTATCCTCTGGGATTCTGCTACACGTGGCTCCACCAGGAAGCCTTGCCTGACCACCCCCACGCTGGGTCAGATGCAGCATGCTCCAGTGCCCTGGACTTCCCCCATCGCAGCCCTTAGTATTCCAGATGGTCACTGTCTGGTGACAGGTCGGCCTCAGACTATGTGACTCCCATGAGGGCTCCGCGGGGGGCCATAGTGGTCACTTGGTCAGTGCCGGGTGCACAGAGCGGGAGCCAGCGAGTGTGCCTTGTATGGCACTTAGGGCCAGGGGCCATGGGCACTTCGGTGGCAGCTGATGGCCTGGACCCCACCCCCAGGTACGAGGACAGCCGGCTGGACGCGTGTGTCTACGAGCTGCACGTCTGGCTGCTGGCGGCTGACCGACACACGGTCATCGCGCAACACCACGTGGCCCCCCACACCTCTGGGCGGGGCCCCCCCGGCTGCTGGCTCCAGGTGAGGCTCTGGCCACGAAGCCGCCACGTGTTCATGTCCCAAGACCTCAGAGAGGGCGGAGGTAGGAGACGAGGGTTCCCGGGTCCCTGATGGCACTTCTCCCTCACCCCGGCTGCCGCCGCAGGTGTCCCATGTCTTCCGCCAGTATGGCCCCGGCGTGCGCTTCGTCCACTTCCTGCACAAGACCAAGAACCGGAGGGAGCCCGGCGGGCTGCGGCGGACAAGGGTGACCAATTCCTCCGTGTCTGTGCAGTTCAGGGAGTGACTGGCTCTTCAACTTCTCCCCGAGCTAGTGCTCGACAGACGCTCCTCGCATTTCCCCTCCCGCTCCAACCCCAAATTCTCACCCCCCCTAGAGCTGTCCCCATACCTCTCCTCCCTACAATACCCTCATTTCTCCCCCCTCATTCCTCCAGAGTCCCCAAAGCCATCAGGATACCCATCAAGGGCCATCATCACTGAGGATGGTGGCGGGACAGATGGCAAATTTGAGCTAAAAGTTTCTTCATTGGGGAAAGAAAGATTGAAAGTCTTTAACAACCCATAAGTTCCGGGCCAGATCAAGCAAGAGACCCTGGTCTTAGCCTGGGGCAGGGTCCTTGAAGGCCTCTTGCTGTTCCAGGCCTGACTCCTCAGGGAGGCTGGAGGTCCCTGGCAGGCCAGAACAGCTGGCATTGGGGGGCATTCGTGGGGAAGGGCTATCTACCAAAAAGTGCGGGAAGCATTTTAATGTTTAAACAATCAGCCAGTGGTATTACTGCATGTCACAAACGTGTCCTGTGGATGTGTGTCTTTTTGTGCCCACCTAAATCCATGGCCAAATCTCTGAGTACGGCCCCACCTCCAGCATTGTCCCAGGTATGGGCTGATGCAGGCCGGACCAACCTGCTCTCTCCCCCACCCCACCCTGTCCTATGTGGACTTAGGTCCCAAGCACGAGTAGATGGCAGATGGATAACTTCAAAAGGGCTATATTGCAGGGAAGGCGTGGGGCGGGGTGGGGGGGTGGGTTGGGGCAGGCAGAAGGTTCTCTCCTCCTGGGAGTTGGGGCCTTCAGCAGACCCCAGTGATAAGGCCAGGTGAGGGGCTCTGCACCCTGTGGGGGTTGAAGATGAAGTATCTTTATGGCATCAGTAACACCTGCAACAGAATAAAAATTATCACCAGGGGGTTGCCAGGGGCTCAGAGATCCAGGGTGTGGGGGAGGGGGGTTCTAAAAGGCTGAGATGGGGTGGAGGGCTGGGGCTGGGCTGCAAGTTCAGGAACTAGGCATCCTGGGGGCTCTTGGAACTCTTGTGGAGGGAGAGGGACAGGTGAGGTGGTTTTGGAGAGTGCTAGGACTAGATTTAGGGTCCCACGGTCTGTGAGCTCCCACAGGTGAGTGCACAGTGGGCTGGAGGGGCAAAGTTGGATCTGGGGGGCTCCAGAACCTTAACAGGGACTTTGGGACTGGTTTCCAGGGCTGCCTCTGATCTAGAGGGTCTACGTGGGTGGGGAGCATGAGGGTAGATAGGGTGTTCCTAGAACTGGGTCTGGAGTCTTGTGGTGGGTCAGTTTAGAGTCTGGGAGTCCCAGAGCTGGCTCTGGTGGCTCCGGGAACTGGGACGACTGGCTTTGGTTCTGGGGGCTCCAGGGTGAGAGGACTGATGGCTCCCCATCCCCAAGCTAGGCCTAGGACTGCAGCTCTGGGTAGATCGGCAGGTGGAGGATTCAGGAAGGTGGGAGGCAGGTGCTCCCAGAATGGAGGCTAGGGGGTTAGGGGGTGGGGTCAGCTTCTGAGTCTGGGAATCCCAGAGTTGGGTTCCAGAGATCCGAGGGCCATGGGCTTGGGGGAGGGGGTGCGGGGAGGAGGAGGGCCCGGGACCTCCAGGACTGATTCTAGGGACTCCCAGTGCGGGGTCAGGGGCCGAGGGGCCTGGGGGCCCGGGTTCGCGCCGCGGACGCGGAGGCGGGGCTGCGGGCGGAGGCGGGGCCGGGCGGGCACCTGCAGTAGAGCGACGCGATGGTGTTGGACCAGTCGCTGAAGATGCCCTTGCGGAACTCTTCGAGGCGCGGGTAGACGCCGGTCGAGAACTTGCGCGTCTTGCCGGCCTTGCCGCGTTGGGACCACACGGTGATCTCGCAGCGCGGGGCCACCACGAGCGAGGAGACGATGTTCGTCCAGTCGGAGGGCAGGAAGGGCAGGTCGGTGCCCGGCTCCAGCGACAGCTCGGCGCCCCCGCAGCAGTTGTCGTAGTAGGGGTCGCTCTTGTCGTAGAGCTTGGCGCACGTGCGCGTCCCGTCGGGCTTCTTGAGGTCCGCGGGCGCCGGGCAGGCCGCTCGGACGCCGGGGACGGCCGCCAGGACCAGGGCCAGCAGCAGGGGGCACAGCGGGGACATGGCGACACTGCGGGGCCGCGTCCCGGCGCGCTTTTATGCACCTGACCCGTGGGAAGGGAGAAGCTGCGAGATAAGGACGCCCTCCCCACCCTACCCCCACCTCACCCCCGCCCCCCCCCACCCCTCCCGGGGCTGGAAACCTTTCTAACCTAGGTCAGACACCCACAGCCAATGAACACAAGACCGACATACTTGTGTACAACTTAGCAGCTTAAGATTTCACGTGGCAAACAACATTATAAAAAAAAAGTCAACAGGACTTGAGAACGAGTCTCTTGCAGTACAGAAGGCAGATAGGGTTAATAGTATACTTACCAAGAGCTCTTAAAAACTGACAGGGATTGGAACAACCCCCTTTCCAAATAAGGAGAGGCCAACGGAGGAGGAGGGGGAGGGGGCTGGGTCTCCAGGCTTGGCAAGTCCCCTCGTCCGTCTGGGACGCAGAACCTTGGGAAAGGAGAAGCTGGAGATAAGGAGGGAGAGGCCCCGGAGGGGAAGGCAGAGGAGGGGAGGAGATGAGAGAGATCCTGCTCCCCTCAGGAGCAGGAGAGAGCTTCCCAACCAAGGTTGGAAACCCAGAATCTGTGAAATAGACATATTTGCACAACACTCAAAAACCATTGTAAGGGGCGCCTGGGTGGCTCAGTTGGTTAAGCAACTGCCTTCCGCTCAGGTCATGATCCTGGAATCCCAGGATCGAGTCCCACATCGGGCTCTGCTCAGCAGGGAGTCTGCTTCTCCCTCTCGCGCTCCGCCCTCTTGTGCTCTTTCTCTCTCTCACTCTCTCTCTCAAATAAATAAATAAAATCTTAAAAAAAAAAAAAAAAAAAAACCATTGAAAGGCAATGTCCAAAAGGCTTGGGGAAAAACTTGCAATACTTGAGACAGGATATAATTAATAGCTATAATATATAAAGAGTGCTTACAAATCGTGGAGAAGAGATCAAACAATCCCCCACCCTGCCACCCCCAAGAAAGACAAGCCTTGGAGGGGGAGAGGGAAGGAAGAGGAGGCTGCCATCCCCCTACTCCCACTTCTCAGGAGCCAGGAGATTTTCTTAACGAAGATTGAAAATCTTGAATTTATAACATAAACAGAGGACCTATCGAGCTGTAGAAAATGTAAACCTTTTGTACAGCAACAAACACAGACTAAACAAAAACCTAACCTGGGGAAAAATAGACAATTCTTTTTTTTAAAGATTTTATTTATTTATTTGACAGAGAGAGAGACAGCGAGAGAGGGAACACAAGCAGGGGGAGTGGGAGAGGGAGAAGCAGGCCTCCTGTGGAGCAGGGAGCCCGATGTGGGGCTTGATCCCAGGACCCTGGGATCATGACCTGAGCCGAAGGCAGACGCTTAACGACTGAGCACCCAGGCGCCCCAAAAATAGACAATTCTTGTAACATACAATAAGCAGTTACCAATCAGCAAGCAAAAATGACACAAGCCAAAGGAAAAATTGAGGAGCAGCCCAGGACGGATAAAGAGGCTGGGACCTCAGAGTAGGACAGGAAGCTGGGCATCTTGGGAGCCCGGCCAAGGCCCTTAGGAGACTCTTTGGAGTTCCTAGCCTCCTTCCAGATGAGCACCGAGTCAGGCATGGATGAACCAATCAGACAAACAGTGGTTCAAGTCTGTGGCTCTGTGGGTAAGGCCAAATCTAGGCCTCCCAGTTTCCTCATCTGTAAAATGGGTGATATTTTCTTCCTATACTATAGGATTGTTATGAAGATTACAAGGGATAATGGAAAGTACACGGGGAATGGGGCAAAGGAACAGCCTCTGGAGCCAGGCTGTCTGGGGCCAAATCCCAACTCCTCCTTGAGCTGTCTGCACCTGATTCCACCTCTGGGCTTTAGGGAGACAATGATGGTATCCATCTCAGGATGCTGGTATAAGAGGTGAGTTAATCCACATGTCAGCACAATAGTGGGGCCCTTGCCAAGTGCCATGTGAGCATTTGCCAACATTGTTGTTATGCCGGCCCTTAGCGTGGTGCTCAGTAAAGACAAAGCAGCACAACACAGCATCAGCAACAATCTGCTGTTAACCCCTCCTCCTCCCCCGGATGCTGCCTCCTGCCTTGGCCAGAGTAATGCACTAGTGAAGAGCCAAAGGCTGGAAACATTTGGAAGTAGGTTCACATTTTGACTCTGTCACCTTGCTGAGTGACCTCAGGCAAATGAATTCACCTCTCCGAGAGCTTCGGTCTCCTCCTACCTTCAGTGGGATAACAGAAAATGATAACAAAATCACACCCTGGCTGCAGAACTGCAAATAAAGGAAAGACCATTTCTTTCCTGGCAGCAGCAGTATATACTAACTTCAGGCACCAAAAAAAAAAAGAAAAGAAAAGAAAAGAAAAAGAAAATGATAACAGAAAATTATTATATAAATAAATCTAGAACTGGGAGGCCTGGGTGGCTCTGTTGGGTAGGCATCTGACTTTGGCTCAGGTCACAATCCCAGGGTCCTGGGATCGAGCCCCCACGTTGGCCTCCCCACTCAGCAGGGAGTCTGCTTGAAGATTTCTCTCCCTCTCCTCTGCCCCTCCCCCTGCTCATGCTGTCTCTCTCTCTCAAACAAATAAAATCCTTAAAAAAAGAAATCTATAACTGACAGACTAAAATATGATTCATAAACATTAGGAACAATCCACATCATTGCTATTTATAAATATAAATACTTAATATTTAATACTGAATGAAAACAGTATCCATATAAATATATAAAGCACCAAGTACAGTGCCCGGTACATGGAAGATGCTCCATAAACAGGAGCTGCTATGACTATTCTATGATTCTGAGGCCCTGGATCCTGGCCTGGCCCTGTCGCAAACCAGACCTGGATCCTTCTCCCTCCTTCCACGAAATCTAATCTCCAGCCGCTAACTTCCCAGCCGGCCTCCTTGACCTCAGGGGCACAGAGCTCTCACCCTCCTAGCTCTGCCAGCCCTGGACTCAGGGACGGAGACAGGTAAGTGTAGTGTGGGTGGAAAGGGCCATGAGCATCAGACACTGTAGCAACACGGGGCAGCAAGGAGACTCTGATAGGGAGAAGATTCAGCGACAGAACACAGGACCCAGGGGGCCACAGCATGTAGCCAGCATCAGAGAGAACCCACGGAGACCCAGGGCGAGCGCACAGCATCCCCAATCGAGGGACACATACATGGGCAGGTGGGTAGGGACATCCCTGTACCACAGTCAACCACTGATGGTCACTGAGTCTCACTCGTGGGTCCTAGAGAACAGCACACACTGAGTGTAGACACATGCTCAGTACACACAGTCCAAGAGAAACACAGTCCCAAATAATGCGCCCCCCCAACAGAAACACACCCACCATCACCAACGAGCCCCTAGCCCTCAACCACTCCCACCCTACACCCCATCAAATCTCAAAAGCACAAAACCCCATACACACATCTGGCACGCCAGAGGGAGCACCCACAAGGCATCTTCGTCCAGAAGCAATTCCTTTACTGTTCATTAACACAAACTGGGCAAATAGTAGAAAAATAAACATCTCCTTTTTATTTATTTATTTATTTATTTATTTATTTATTTTTAAAGATTTTATTTATTTATTTGAGACAGAATGAGAGAGAGAGAGAGCACATGAGAGGGGGGAGGGTCAGAGGGAGAAGCAGACTCCCTGCCGAGCAGGGAGCCCGATGCGGGACTCGATCCCGGGACTCCAGGATCACGACCTGAGCCGAAGGCAGTCGCTTAACCGACTGAGCCACCCAGGCGCCCTCCTTTTTTTTTTTTCATTTTTTTCTTCAAAAAATGTTAGAATGTCCTGCCCTTGAGGAACCCGTGAGCCTTTGAGAAAGTCAGACGATAAATCAATAATTCAAACACAGTGTGAAAAAGAGTTAAAATAGGGGCATGGCAAAGGACTCTGGGAATATAGTGGGAAGAATAGCAGGGTTTCTTTAATATCCGCTGATATATTTTGATTCATATAATAAGGAAAAAATCTTCTCTTCAGATCGCACAGCCTTAATTCCACATTTCCCACAAGACCATAAAAAAGATTGGTATGCCAATGAAATTGCCACTAGTAGAAAAATAAAATATTCGTCTCAATTAGGGCAGTACCTGAACATAAACAACATTATAGGTGGCACATAGTTTAAATGAAAATGCACTCTGTTGCATAAATACAGGAAAATATTCACATCAGTACTTAGGTTCACACCGGATCATGGGAACTCACTACATTTCTGCATCGATATGGCACTGAATGGGATTATTTCTATATAATCCTTAAGGGCTAATATGACCCTCCAAAGCAGCCATAACTGTGTGGTTTGGAAATAGTGATTCTAGAAGTGTGGTCTCTAGATCAATGGCATTGGCATCCCCTGGGGACTTGTTAGAGATGCAAATTCTGGGCGCCTGGGTGGCTCAGTTGGTTAAGCATCTGCCTTTGGCTCAGGTCATGATCCCAGGGTCCTGGGATCCAGCGCCCCC
Source organism: Neomonachus schauinslandi (assembly GCF_002201575.2). NCBI lineage: Eukaryota > Metazoa > Chordata > Mammalia > Carnivora > Phocidae > Neomonachus > Neomonachus schauinslandi. The sequence continues at coordinate 13,325,566 of NC_058418.1, read as the reverse complement.
CCCCCCCGCCCCCGCATTGCCCAGTGGGGAGTCTGCTTCTCCCTCTGCCCCTCCCTCCGCTTGTGTGCTCTCTCTCAAAAATAAATAATTTTTTTAAAAAAAAATGCAAATTCTCTGCCTCACCCAAGTTGTTTGAAGTAGAAACTCTAAGGGTGGGGCTCAACAATTTGAGCTTTAAATACCCTCCTGGGGATTCGATACCTGCTGGAGATTGAGAACCACTGGGTTAAGGCATTGGTCTTCTAAGGTTTCCTATGTCACTGATTGCTTATTGCATCTAGAATTTTCTGTATTGACACCTCAATTTGCTCAGCTCCTATAAAATGGTGTTTCAAGTAATTTTCCTGATTAAAACTAATTCCATTAGCAATGGAAAAAGGGACAGGTCTTGGAAGTCCCAGGTGGAGCCTCCTAAGATAATGCCTGGAACGCAAATGCTTCAAATGAACTTGAATCTTCTCCAACACAGACAAAAGGTCAGTCATCATCTAACTTCAGGACGCGGCTGAAGACCGTTTACTCAGATACACCTGCCCCAGGTGAGGCGCCTTGTTTCCAGGTCTCCCTGGGTCCCATGGCCCCCTAGTGGTCTAGGCCAGAGCTACTCCCCCTTCACTGCGCCGCAAATCCCTTGGGGCGGGGAGGGTCTTGTAAGATACAGATGCCCATTCAGCAGGTCTGGGTTAAGGATCTAGGTACTGCATTTCCTGCGAGCTCCCAGGTGCTGTCAGGCTGCTGGGGGCCACTGAGTAAGTGGCTAAGTGGCTCTCCCAGCTGAGACGGATATAGCAAGGATACAGCTGCAAATCAGGCACCTGCCACCAGGAGGGCGTGGCAGGAATTCAGAGGTGGGCAAGGCCAAGGAGACGCCGGAGAGCGGTTGTGATTGAGAGAAAACTCCACTGACATTTCTGGAGGAAGCCTGTGGAGGAAGCGAAGTCTGAAACTGCTCGGGGCTGGAACAGCTTTGGCCCACGAGTCCCTGCGGGTGCAGGTGCAGGTCCAGGTGCGGATGCGGGTGCGGGCGCGGGAGCCAGGGCGCTGTGAAACCCTCCGCGGAGCCCGAAGCCTGGCGGGGCTTCGCCGGCCTCCAGCCGGGTTAGGGGAGGCTGGGAGCCCTCGCGAGGTGGCGCCAGAGCACGGAGATTCCTCCGGCGGGCTGGGCGTGCTGGAGCCCAGGTTCAAATCCCGCCTTTGCCATTTACGTGCCCCGTGAACTTGGGCACGTTGAACCTTTGTAAGCTTCAGCTTCCTCGTGTGTGAAGTGGGGCTAATACACACTAGTTATAGCTACGTGTCCCTTTTTATTGCTTGTATTAGTCATTGGAACATTTTTTTTTCTTGATCAGTTTTAAGATATAACTGCAACCGTTTTACTAGTCTTTTCAAGTTACTGACGATAATCAATGTTTAGTTGTGTAGATTCCTCTCTATTGCATATGTGGTTTTTTGTTTAATTTGATCTGCGTTAATAAGAATAGCATTAGTTTCTATTGTGCATTTGGATTCTTTTCTTTCTTTCATTCTACTTTGAATTTTTGTGTGTGTGTGCCATTCTCGTCCTAGCATTTGAGATAGATGTTTAGGTTGCTTATATTCAGCCTTTTTTCTTTTCCCACGTTTGTACTCAAGGCTTTCCACTTCCTTTGTAGGAGTGTTTTTGGCTTACATAAGATAATAAGTGTAGCATGCTGAGATTGTGTCAGGCACACGGAAACTGCTCGGTATGTTAACTGTTAGTGTTGGTGTTGGTTTTGATTATTATTATTAATCAGAGGTCTTAAAGACAGAGAAAGATTCAGGGGAAGAAGCCTGAATCAATTATGCATTGGTTTTCTATTGCTGCCATAACAAATTATTTTAAACTTGGTGGTTTATAAACACAGACTTATTATCTGACAGGTCTGGAGGTCAGGAATCCAAAATGGGTTTCACTGGGCTAAAATCAAGGTGTCCGCATGACTGCATTCCTCTGTAGAGGACAATCCATCTCCTTGCATTTTCCAGTTTCTAAAGGCTATTTGCATTCTTTACTTGTGGCCCCTTCCTCCTTCAAAGCCAGCAACATAGCATTCTCAAATCTTTCTCTGATTCGGACTCCCTCTTCTGCCCCCTCTCCCACTTTAGAGGATTTTTGTGATTACATTGGACTCACTCAGTTAACCTAGGATAATTATTTTAAAGTCAGCTGATTAGCAGCTTTTTTTTTTTTAAATGAGAGAGAGAACATGCATGCATAGTGGGAGTGGAGGGCAGAGGGAGAGGCAGAGAATCTTAAGCAGGCTCCATGCCCAGTGTGGAGTTTGATGCCAGAGCTGGATCTCTCGATCCTGAGATCATGACCTGAACAGAAATCAAGAGGCAGATGCCTAACTGACTGAGCCACCCAGGCGCCCTGATTAGCAACTTTTGTTCTATCTGCAGCCTTAACCCCGCTTGCCATGTAATATAACATATTCATGGGGACTGGAGATTAGGACATGGACATCTTTGGGGGGGCAGTTATTCTGTCTAGCACAGATTAGCATTGAGTTTTACTATAAATGAGGAGTATTCTCTCTTGTAGGAAGAGAGGCAACCACCCAAGCTCTCTGGGGCTTCAGTGTCAGGGCCCAACCTCCTTCTATACTGTTGCTCTATCATCAACATGTGGCTTCCTCTTCATGGTCCAAAATGATTGCTTGAGCTCCAACATCCACATCCCAGACAACAGGTAGAGAATGGGAGGGAGGGAGGAAGAAGGAATGCCTCACCCAGAAGTACCACATGATCCTGCTATCTATATCCTGCTGTCAGAACTTAGCTGCAGGTGGGCATATGATGACACAGGAAGCTGTCTTGACTCAGGTTAGCCATTTACGGGATGACAGGTCAAGTTTCCTGTTACTAAAGAAAGAACAGGCATTGAGGTATGGTTACAAAGCTTGGGTAAGAGGCAGGTCGAGGGATTACAGAGAGTCAGATAGGACACAGATCTGCAGGAGAATTAAAAAGGGAGTCCAGCCTATCCACAACCTGGGTATGGTAGAGAGAGGGCAGGATGCAGTAGGCTGATTAATGGCGTCCAACGATGTTCAGGTACTAATCCTGGAAGCTGTGAATGTGACCTTATTTGGCACAAGGGACTTAGCAGATGTGATTGTGTTAAGGGTCTTCAGGTCGGGGAGATTGTCCTGGATTAGCTGAGTGGACCCTAATTGGAAACACATGTCCTTGTAAGAGGGATGCTGAGGGAGACTTGACTCCAGAGAAGAGGTGATGACCGGAGCAGAGATCGGGGTGATGTGCTTTGAAGATGAGGAAGGGGCCACAAGCCCAGGAACACAGGCAGCCACCAAAAGTTGAAAAAGCCAAGGAAATGAATTCTTCCCTGGATCCTCCCTGAGGAATCAGTCCTGGTGACACCTTGATGTTAGCCTTTGAAACCTCATTTTCATCTTCTGGCCTCCAGAACTATAGGAGAGTACATTGTGTTGTTGCAAGTCACTGAATTTGTGGCAATTAGTTATACCAGCCATAGGAAATTAATATAGTGACCTTGCCCTAAACAGCTCATGTACCCTAGGAGAAGTAACTGGAGCAGGAGATCCCCTGAGAAATTGGGTGTTGGCTAAAGTTTTCCAGGAATCAAAGTGATTATGCATCCAGCACTTTCTCTTCTGGGTATTTACCTGAAGAAAACAAAATGCTAATTCCAAAAGATATCTGCACCCTCTTGTTCATTGCAGCACTATTGACAACAGCCAAGACATGGAAGTACCCTAAGTGGCCATCAGTGGATGGATGGATAAGGAAATATGGTATATACACACAATGGAATGTTATTTGGCCATGAAAAAGGGAAATACTGCCATTTGCGACAACATAGGTGGGCCTTGAGAGCATCGTGCTAAGTGAAATAAGTCAGAACAAGACAAATACTGTATGATCTCGCTTACATGTGGAATATAGAAACAACAAACAAACAAACAAAACCAAACTCATAGAAATAGAGAACAGATTGGTGGTTGCCAGAGGCAGGGGTAGAATGTGGGCAAAATGGGTGAAAAGTGTCAAAGGTACTAACTTGTAGTTATAGAATAAATGTCATGTGATTGTAATTACAGTATGATGATTACAGCTAATAATCTGTATTACATATTTGAAAGTTGAAGGGGTGCCTGGGTGACTCAGTCGATTAAGTGTCTGTCTTCAGCTCAGGTCATAATCTCAGGGTCCTAGGATTGAGTACTGAATCGGGCTCCTTGCTCAGTGGGGAGTCTGCTTCTCCCTTTGCCCCTCCCCCAGCTCATTCTCATTCTCTCTCTCTCTCTCAAAAGTAAATAAATAAATAAAAACCTTGAAAGTTGCTAAGACAGTAGATCTTAAAAATTCTCATCGCAAGGGAAAAAATGTCCTTCCCCCGCCCCCTGCTCATTCTCTCTCTCCCAAGTAAATAAATGAAAATTTTTAAAGATTTTATTTATTTGAGAGAGAGAGAGTGTGAGAGAGAGCACTAGTGGGGAGGAGTAGGGGCAGAGGGAGAGGGACAAGCAGACTCCCCGCTGAGCAGGGAGCTCGATGCGGGGCTTAATCCCGGGGCTCCAGGATCATGACCTGAGCTGAAGGCAGACGCTTAACCGACTGAACCACCGAGGTGCCCCCTAAATGAAATCTTTAAAAAAATAAAGAAAAACAACAACCATAACCTATTAGTCCTGAAAAAGTTAACAGGCATCCACTAAAAGCCAAGGGATGAAAGAAACCACCCTGCTCTGGCACAGTGGTGTTCAGAACCATGGAGAGCAGCCGTGGTGCTGCCTTCTCAGCACCGTAGACTAGCTCTTCTTAGAGGGATTTCCACTAGCCAAACTCTTTCTATTGGTCATTATTGAGAATATGGCAAGGGAACTTTTAGAATCAGAGTTTTTATTGCTACTGGCTTATTAGGTGGTCCAGTGTGGATCTGAACTTGAGCTGTTTTCTGTGCCCAAGAACAAAGCTAATTTGTCCTTGTCCTTGAAACCGGAGTTGGAGATATGAATTTAGGATGTATTAGACTGCCTTGTCATTCAAATTATTTTCTTACATTTTAAAGTGAAGAATCCATTTATTGGGGGGAAATTATAAATCTCTGCCCTACTGACCTCAGGCTTGGCTATGTCACTTGTTTTGTCTAATGAAATGGAGGTAGAAGTGAAGTGGTGGGTATCATTTTAGAGCAATGCTCTAAGAGCAAGTGCACAGACCACCATGCACTCTAATCTCTCGACTCTAAAACCAGCAATATCTCAGTAGGACTGCACCTTTATCCTGGTTTCCAGTGAAGAACTGACACTCAGTCTACCCATGATGATCATGTTGCATGAATGAGCAATAAATCTTTGTTGGTATTAACTACTGAAATTCGAGGGTCATTTGTTATTATAGTATAACCCAGCCTAAGCTGACTGATATAAGACTAATCAGCAAGAAGGTGGTTGGTGAATCCATGTATTTATGAATGTATATCATACATACAGGAATGTATGATATAACTGCAGAGAGACTATAAAGAGGGAAGAGAGAAGAGGGACAGGACCATGAGAAACTCCAGTATTTAAGAGGTGGGGAGAAGAAAGAGAATTCATAAATGTGACTGAAAAGAAGTAGCCAGAAGTTGAAGGAAGACAAGGAAAGAGTAATATCACAAAAATCAAGTGGGAGAGAGTTACAAGAAGGAATTGGTGAGGAATGGGTTCTACAGTGCTGAGAGGCCATCTGAGGTGAGAACCAGAGAAACAGTCACAGGATTTGGCTATGAAGAGATTATTGGTGTTGAGTGGAGCTTTAGGGGCAGAAGCCAACTGTAGGGGCTATGGAATTGGAATAGGTAATGAAGTGGAGCCAATGAAAAAGAAAGATGGAGAAATAGTTGGAAAGAAAAGTATGGACTAAGGAAGGGATCTTATAAAAGGCGAGCCTGATGATGGACAGGTGCTAGAGAACAGAAAGTTTTGAAATATAGAGGGTAAGAGACGGGTAATTTATGGAGGAATGAAATAGGAGGGGCCAGGATCAGGCACTGGCCCCAATTAGGCAGAAAGACATCTCATCCATGGTGACAGGAGAGCAAGGGCAGTGTGGGGGCAGGTAGGAGAGTGGTGTAGATGATGAGGAATTTCTACCTGGCAGCTTCTATAAGGTAGGGGGCAAAGCAATCTGTTTGGAAAGAGAGAAGCGAGGGGATAGTGGATATGAGAAAGCAGAGATTGGAAAGAGCTGGGGTGAAATTTTCAAGAAACAGAAGCTTGAAGAAATAGTGGTGTCACAGAGATAGGGGTAGGCAGAAGAGCCTGGTTCCCTGGACTGCAGCCCCAGATTATTCATCTTCCTGACCCCCTCCGTGCAGAGTGAATACAAGGACATCTTGAAGTTTTATAGCAATGACAGTCCCAGTGAATGATGGAGACGGAATAATTCCATGCAGCCAAAATCCTTCAGCTTTGAGGGAAATTCACCTTTCACTTCCATGTGTATCATTAAGGATGTTTTGACTGCAAGTAACAGAGAGTCCTAACTCAAATGGCTTAAAAAGTGAGGTGAATTTTTAAAAAAGATTTTATTTATTTATTTGACAGAAAGAGACACAGCGAGAGAGGGAACACAAGCAGGGGGAGTGGGAGAGGGAGAAGCAGGCTCCCCACAGAGCAGGGAGCCCGATGCGGGGCTTGATCCCAGGACCCTGGGATCATGACCTGAGCCAAAGGCAGACGCTTAACGACTGAGCCACCCAGGCGCCCCAAAAGTGAGGTGAATTTGTTATCTCACACAAAAATAAGTAATTAATATAGACACAAAAGTCTTTAACAAAATATTAGCACATAGAATTCAGCAAAAGATCAAAGAATTATAAACCATGATCCAATGGGGTTCATCCAAGGATGACAGACAGGTTCAGTATTTGAAAACTAATCAGTATAATCCACCAAAACAGGCTAATGAAGAAAAGTCATGTGGTCATATCAATCAATGCAGAAAAAAATTGCCAAACTTCAACATCCATTCATGATTTTTTAAAACTTTTAGAAAAATAGGAATGGAGAACTTCCTCAAGTTGATAAAAAGCATCTACAAACCCCCCACAGCTAACATTACACTTAATGGTGAAAGACAGAAGGCTTTCCCCCTACAAGAGGGAAAAGATGCCCTCTCTCTTGCCATTCTTATTCAACATAGTACTGCGGTTCTGTCCAGTGCAATAAGGTAAGAAAAGGAAATAAAAGCATATAGAGTGGCAAAAAGGAAATAAAACTGTTTGCAGATGACACAATTGTCTGCATAGAACGATGCCCATGGTGGAACTTAAATGACTTTTTGAAATAGATTTTATTTATTTATTTGAGAGAGAGAGAGAGTGTGTGTGTGTGTGTGTGTGTGAGAGAGAGAGAGAGAGAGCATGAGCAGGGGGGAGAGGGAGAGGGAGAAGCAGACTCCCACGGAGCAGGGAGCCCGATGCAGGATTTGATCCCAGGATCCTGTGATCATGACCTGAGCCAAAGGCAGGTGCTTAACCAACTGAGCCACCCAGATGCCCTGGAACTTAAATGACTTTTGGCTACAACTCTGATATTCCTCCCCAGAGATTTCCACCCTTACAATAGTCACTCCGGGTTTGGAACCACAGTAGGTTTAGGGGAATGAACCACAAACACAAGTTTGACATATATCCTTAGAAATACTCAGATACAGACCTTAGGTTCATGATAAAGCCATTGTTACACTGATCTGACCCAGCCACAGCCTCCTTCCTGATATATTATTACTTGGTATCATGGCTGCTTGTGATGTTGAAGTTGCTTGCAATAAAATCCTCTCATAAAAACCCTAAAAGCATTCTTAGTGAGCCCATCATTCCTCATTCATTCTTCCATACTCTCTCTCTCTCTCTCCCCTTCCCTCTTCCTTTTCTCTCCCCTCCCGCTCACATACACACACACTCAGGGGGCCACAGTCACTTGTGCAGTTGTGTAGTCCTAAACAAGGTCAATATCAGGCAAATTATTTTCCCGCATTTTATGAAAAGCACAATAAACATCTTTTGGGGGCTTCATAAATAGGGATCTGGAGATAATAATCTAGGGAAGATAGTTTTTGCATAAATAATATCTAAGGGACATGCTACAGGTGGGTCTCAGGGATCAGACACGTGGGTCTTCACTGGCAACACATGTCCTGTGAAGGTCCTGGGTGAAGAGGTCGAAGAGGTTGAACATGACAGAGGCTTCCAGGCAGCTGAGGGACTCCTGTGGGGGAGGAAGGGCTGGGTCAGTGGCTGCCTATCATCTGGGCTCCCAGTTGTCCCCAGACACTGCTCACTCCCTGGTCACCCACCTTCTTTGGGGCCCCATGGAGCCAGTGCAGCCAGTGCTGGAGGTGACCTCAGGACAGGTGCCTGCCAGGGGCTGAGGAGGGTGGTATGTGAAGCAGAGCCTGGGGCAGAGGGGTGAGGTCCCCTATGCCCAGAACCCACAGACAGGGCCCGGGTGCCCTGAGCACTCACACAGACCTGGAGCTCGGAGTGGATATGGTGCAGCCATGGTCCCCAGGACCTTCAGGGTCAAGGCCAGCTCAGCCTCTAAGGCCACGGGCGCTCCCACACCTGAGGACAGGAGACAGAGACAGAGATAGATGAGAGTTGCACATGAAAGAGGACAGGTGGGGAGGACTGAGGAAGGGCCAGGCAAAGGTGACAGTCAGGGGACAGGTGAGAGGGCACAGCCAGTGTCCTCAGGGAGGAGAAGCGGTGTGTGGTGCTGGTGGGGAGGGGAGGAGAGACGGACACGTGAGAAGGTGAAGGGGCGGACTAAGGAGCCAGAGGAGCAGGGCCAGGGGAGGGCGGGGGTGGGCCTGACTGTCCCCTCACCTGCAGCTGCTGCAGGTCCCAGGTCCTGGGGAAGAAACAGGGGCAGCAGCTCCAGGCCTTCAGGGAGACTGACTCTTCCTAGAGAGCAAGGGTAGAGGTCAGCCTCCAGCAGAAGCAACAAAGGGGACACTCACAAAACTGTCCTCCCTCTTAGGGACCCTCACCTGGCTTCATTCCTGGATCCTGAGCCTCTTTCACCAAGAGGAAGGTATAATAGCTGCCTTGGGATCCATTGCCCTGGGGCCTCAGTCTCCCCTTCTGGGTCTCAGCTCTGTCCCCGATGACAGTGTCTCTCAATTTCCACCTCCTCCTGGGAGATAATTTTTCCCTCAGCTCCATGTTGCAACGTTTCGCCTGGACAGGTGGGCTGTCTGGGCTGACAGAGCAGAACACAACCCAAGGTTGTCCTGGGAGCCAGGGAAAGTTCCAGGCTGGGGAAGCCGGGGAGCAGGGCGGGCCCAGGTAAGCCAGGTGAGCCTGGGGAAGGGGAAACTGACATGGGAAAGTGACTTCTGGAGCTGGACAATCCTCAGGTTTGGGGCGGCTTCAGCCCCACGGGGAGGGGTTATAGGTACCCGGATGGGGCAGGGGGCTCATGTCTGCAGGCTGCCCAAATGTGGACAGCAGACAATGAGGGGATACCCAGAAAGTACCTCCATGAAGGGGCTGGAGGCTTCTGGAGGGAGGCTGCTTACAGCGGGGAGATGACCCAGGGAGCCACTGTAGAAAGAAGAGTCAGTAAGGCCAAGACAGAAGAGTGAAAGCACAAGATAGCTCTCCTTGGCCCCCCTCTACCTGATACCAATATGAGACGGGAATGAGTGTCTGCTAAGGATTTTAGGTGCAGCTGAGGTCTTCGAAGGACCCAGCTAATTGTGAAATAAAGGAACTCATTCCTTTTTTTCCTCATTTAGCCAATCAGCCAATCATTGATTCAAGAACATATTCATTGATTAGTTACTACAGGCCGGCACAGTTCTAGGCACCGAAGATCCAGCACTGAACAAAACACAAACCTCGCTACCCCTCATGGTGCTGACTTTCCAGTGGGAGGGTCAGACAATAACAAAATAATAAGTGTATATGAAGTCAGCTACTAACAAGTGCTTTGGAGAAAGATTAAGCTGGAGATGGAGCCCGGTATGCAGCCAGGTATGCAGAGAAGGGGTTGCATGCTGTAAGACAGTTGGGGAAGGTGACATCCGAAGGAGGGAGGGAGGTAACAGCATTCCAGATAGTGGGAACAGCCAAGGCAAAGTGAATACAATGGAGAAATTCTCCCAGTGGCACCTCCTTGTCCTGGAGGCTTTCCCCACACAAGAACAATGAATTTCCACAACACTTTTGAGGTGGGTACCATGCTGTCTCTCACCATATATATACATAAAATGTATTTTATATATAATGTATTATTGTTGCTGTAACAAAATCACCACAAACTTAGTAACTTAAAACAAGGCAAATTTTCCATCGCCTGATGACTGGACAAACGAAATGTGGTCTATACACACAATGGAATATCATTCAGCTTTTTTTTTTTAAGATTTTATTTTGGGCGCCCAGGTGGCTCAGTCGTTAAGCATCTGCCTTTGGCTCAGGTCATGATCCCAGGGTCCTGGGATCAAGAACCACATCGGGCTCCCTGCTCCGTGGGAGGCCTGCTTCTCCCTCTCCCACTCCCCCTGCTTGTGTTCCCTCTCTCACTGTGTCTCTCTCTGTCAAATAAATAAATAAAATCTTTAAAAAAATTTTTTAAAAATAAAGATTTTATTTTATTTATTGGCGGGGAGGGGCAGAGAGAGAGAGAAAGAATCTCTAGTGGACTCCTCGTTGAGCATGGAGCTCAGAGCCCATTGTGGGCCTCGACATGGGGCTCAATCTCATGACCTTGAGATCATGACCTGAGCCGAAACCAAGAGTCTGACACTTAACCGATTGAACCACCCTGGCACCGCTATTACTCAGTTTTTTACTTTTTTTTTTTTAAGATTTTATTTATTTATTTGAGACAGAATGAGAGAGAGAGAAAGCACATGAGAGGGGAGAGGGTCAGAGGGAGAAGCAAACTCCCGCCCGAGCAGGGAGCCCGATGCGGGACTCGATCCAGGGACTCCAGGATCATGACCTGAGCCGAAGGCAGTCGCTTAACCAACTGAGCCACCCAGGCGCCCCAATTACTCAGTTTTTTAAAAGGAAGGAAATTCTGATGCATGATGAGCTGCAACATGGATGAACCTTGAGGACATGACGCTAAGTGAAATAAACTAGTCGCAAAAATAAACATACTGTAGGATTCCAGTTATAAGAAGTATCTGGAGTTGGTAAATTATAGAGACAGAAAGTAGGATGGTGGTTGCCAGGGGCTGAGGGAGGGGGAAGGAGAAATTGTTGTTTCATGGGCACTGGGTTTCAGTTTTGCAAGATGAAAAAGTTCTGGAGATCAGTTGCACAACAGTGTGAAGATACTTAATACCACTGACCTGTCCATTTACAAATGGCCAAGATGGTAAATCTTCTGTGTATGCATCACAAGGAAAATTTAAAAAAATTACCTAACCAGAGGAATGAAACAAACACACTCCGCGAATTTATACTCCTACCGTTCTGGAGGTCAGAAGTCTAAAATCAAGGTGTTGGAAGGGCTGGTTCCTTCTAGAGACTTCAGAGGAGAATCCGTTTCCTTGCCTTTTTCAGTTTTGACAGGTCACCTGATTCATGTTTCCTTCCTCACAGCATTCCTGTCTGCCGCTTTCCACGTCATTGCTCCTGCTCCCGACTCTGACCCTCCTGCCTTCCTCTTATAAGGTCCCCTGTGGGCATGCCTGTGTGGCTCAGTCGGTTAAGTGTCGTCCCAGGGTCCTGGGATGGAGTTCCTCATTGGGCTTCTTGCTCAGCGGGGAGCTTGCTTCTCTCTCTCCCTCTGCCTGCCATTCCCCCTGCTTGTGCTCTCTCTCTGACAAATAAATAAAATCTTTTAAAAAAGGACCCCTGTGTTGGGGCGCCTGGGTGGCTCAGTTGGTTAGGCGACTGCCTTCGGCTCAGGTCATGATCCTGGAGTCCCTGGATCGAGTCCCGCATCGGGCTCCCTGCTCGGCGGGGAGCCTGCTTCTCCCTCTGACCCTCCCCCCTCTCATGTGTTCTCTCTCTCTCAAATAAATAAAAAATCTTTAAAAAAAAAAAAAAAAAAAAAAAAAAAAAAAAAAAAAA